>NC_084723.1:643213-943213 GCF_033807575.1 Cydia pomonella | reverse complement strand
AACATTACCGAACTTATAATTGCTTTATGTTCAGATACATACTGTATAGATAAATACATACTTATATACATAGAAAGCACCCATGACTCAGGAAGAAATATCTGTGTTCATCACAGAAATAAATGCTCTTACCGGGATTCTAACCTGGGACCATCAGCTTCGTCACAAAAGCTAAGCACACTGTTACAAAAGCCAATAATTACCGCAATCATATATTTATTTCTGAATTCAATACATCTAATAACACTTGACATCATTCAGGGACAAGGTGTGGCCTGATAATATATTTTTCCGATATCACGTTAGAGTAAGAAATACAAAAAATCGAATAAAACGCTAAGAAACCCATGTGACCGGTGAACGGAAGTAGCATAAAAGATTCATTCATTTCATTCATTCCTTGGTTGCCCGTGATGTGGTTAAGAACGCGTCGAGATCACAAACGACCGGTGTATTGAGACCTTTAAGAGCAAATACCAGTTGAACTTCTTCTTAGGTTTGAGAATATCAGGTAAATATCTCCGTCGCACTCACGGGGGCGGCTCTTAAAATTAGTGCGATAAGGACAACTGCAGCTTACACGAAAAATCCTGCGTAAAAATCTCAAAAATCATGATTTCGTTCTCGACATTTTCCTACTTCAAAAATTAACCAATCATAACTGAATAAGAAAGAAATTATCTGTATCTGACCGTTTTCATTTATGCGTTTATTTTTGCCGGTTTTTATGCTACGGCGCATTTATTTAGCCATTTTATGCGCTTTTTAAAGTAACCTAGTTCTTATAAATACAAGAATATCTAAAAAATAAGCATAACGTACAGACACGGGTACCTATTTGGTTGTTGTTGAAATAAATGGTGTTTATTGTTGCTTAAAATATATTATAATTTAATTACTTAACACTCTAAAGTAGTTTCATTAGCCCATGTCTTTATTATGTACGTTTTTGTACGGAAAAAACTCTGAGGGTCAAAGAAGCCTTCCCTTAATGACAACATTGGCCCAAAAAAATAATAATAATAATAATCGGGTACATATTCTTTAATTTTATAATTTTAGCATGATAACTTACACATCTGAGACCCCATCAATCCTAATCTAACATTTGTACCTTCAACATACATAAAATCACGCGACTTTAAAAAAAATATGCGATTAAAATTGGACAAAGTAACCCGTGTTTACGGTAATAGTAATATTGAACTTATATAAAAAAAAATACTCAGAGATCGCTTTTTAGCGATAAGACCGCCTGTTGTTACCTGAATCTATTTTCCTGTAAAATGTATAATTGTTGGTGCAATAAAGAATATTTACTTACTTACTTACTCATCTAAGGCCAAAATACTGAGAGGAAAATGTCGAAAACGTTAAGACGGGGGCTAATGCAAAAACATATTTTTTATATTCTTAGAGGTGTGTAAAATCAAATACCTATCTCTTAATTTGGTACCTACCTAATTTTATTGCTTTATGGTTTTAACTATATTTTATCTTTTTATTTGGATTTTATCAACCCGCGGTTAGTCCTTGTTTTTGCGTTTGGAACACAATCGGTCCCTAGGGCACATACGTTGAATTTGTCCAAGGTTCAATCTTCCGGAGCCGATTGCTGGGCCAGTATTTGGAGGGGCCAATCTTTGGGGTAAGTGGTTGAGGTTAATAGTTAGTTTATGTGTAGGTACTAATGATTTTTACCTGTAAAATCTAAATAGATTTTTATTCATACACTTCATTTACTAAACTTTTATTTATTTATTTATCTTTTATTGCACATAAAATTGTAAGTACAAATGGTGGACTTAATGCCTTAAGGCATTCTCTACCAGTCAACCACTGGGTCAAAAAGAGACGTTTGTTAGGTGCAGGCTTTATATAATTAATATTAATTTATTTAATTTTATATAAGAATTAAGTAGTTTAAATTGTAACTGACTAGAATTTAAATTATCAAATATATGATGGCTCAATAACACGGCGACAAAGATTTTTAGGGAATGTCACTACAAATTAAAACATATTATTTGATAAAATATTTTCTTTTAGCTTTAATGCACAACACATTTTTAGGGTTCCGTAGCCAAATGGCAAAAAACTGAACCCTTATAGATTCGTCATATCCGTCTGTCTGTCCGATTATGTCACAGCCACTTTTTTCCGAAACTATAAGAGAAACTGTTCAAACTTAGTAAGTGGATGTATTCTATGAACCGCATTAAGATGTTCACACAAAAATAGAAAAAAAAAACAATAAATTTTGGGGGTTCCCCATACTTAGAACTGAAACTCAAAAAATCTTTTTTCATCAAACCCATACGTGTGGGATATCTATGGATAGGTCTTCAAAAATGATATTTAGGTTCCTAATATCATTTTTTTCTAAACTGAATAGTTTGCGCGAGAGACACTTCCAAAGTGGTAAAATGTGTGTCCAAAGTGGTAAAATGGGCTTCTGTCAAAGACCAAGTCTGAGCACCGTAGGTGAGAACTGGACGTACGCACATATCCATGAGCCTACGTTTCAGTGACAGAGGTAGGTCTCTTTTTATCAGGTGTTATATGGACCGCTCTTCCAGGCGTTGTCTTTGTACCTTTCATGATATGCCTAGGAATTTCATGATCTGCCTGATCTTACGATCGGCCAGCGATAAATAGATACAGTGTCTAGTCGCAATGTCATTAATTCTTACTAATGAAGTCGAATACCTTTCCTGGTACCAAAGTAAGCTGGAATAATCATGAAAAAACCTCGCAAAAAATGAAATTTCATTAGTATTCATCAGTGAAATGAATCACTAACGAGGATGACTGTACTTATAGGTTTGACTTTTAATTACATCGTCGCTGCCGGGGCCATTACTTTGATTAATACAAGTGATTATGCGTACAGTCAGAGTGAAAAGAGTAGTCTCTCTGTCAGTTTCCGTAATGTTTCGAAATTGACGAAATGTTTCGAAATACCATAGAAGGACATTCCTTAAACAACCTGTGTACTGTGATGGGTTATTTATTTTTAATTGCTAACCGGAGATTGTCTAAAAGAAATGATAGTGGTGCAATAAAGGCTAATTTATTTCCAATTAAATGTTTGGTCAGCGAACAATCGAGTCGGTAACCGTGATAACAGGGGCTCGATTTGCAAACGTTACTTTAAAATAAATTACAATGAACCCCTTTTATATTTAGATTTTTTTTAATTTAATTTGAATTTAAATTTTATTTTTATTAATGCATGTTAGTTATAAGAAGTAATGTTTTGAAAAGATGTGTCCCGCAGAGCTTCTTGCTAGTCCCATATTGGGATACGTTTTTACATATTAGGTGGGAATTAAACATCAAACAAGATTGGTCACTTCATCGAGACATCCGGAAACACGCCTACATACGAGTATAAGCAATGCTTTGTTCCAATATAAGAAAAACTACTCTTTTCACTCTGACAGAACAATTGTATAAAATAATCGCGCCGCGTTGGACGCTATCTCAACATTGCAGTAGGTAATTACTTAGCAAGCGATCTAAGAATAACTACTCGTTTTACTCTGGCACGGAGATAATTGTATGAGTAACTGCCGAGGTGGGAAGGCTATCTTGGTGTTGCAGTCGGTGATTAATATACTTATTACTTATTTTCCTGTACTTTCCTTAGGAGCGGAAAATATGAAAAGATTTTTGACGTGGCCAAGCCGGTATATAAATGGGTCAAAAACGTTTCACAAGTGGTTTTTTTTTCTGTGAACATAATTGGCAGCAATTTATGTATATTACAAGCTTTTATTTACTTTCACCTGACCGTTATTGTCTGTTTGTAATAAAATCTTGCAAGTTAAATTTGATCCACTTCCCGGTTTCCGATTGAGCTGAAAATTTGCATACATATGTAAGTCGGGTGACAACGCAATATTATGGTACCATCGAGCTGATCTGATGATGGAGACAAGAGATGGGCATAGGAACTCTGTGATAAAACAACGCAACCTAATTGTGTTTGGGGTTTTTAGAATTTGCTCGATGAGTATTAGTTGCCTGTGGAAAGAAATACAGTCAGCGATAAAAGCTTGTACCAAAAATGAAATTTTTGCCAAAAACTTATTTTAGCAATGCTTTTTAAAGCTTTTGAAAAGTAGAAAGATAAAAATGCTTGTCAGGGTACAGAAAGGCTAAGCTTTCTAGTATATTATTAAGGAATTTCTACAGGAAAGACGCATAACGCTAACTCATATATTAGGAAAAAGTGTTTGAACTTAAAATCGTCCAGCCGTTTGGACTGTAGGGCGTGCCGAAAAAATGGACATACATACGTTCAAAAACTATTACCCTAATTCTGACGCAGTCGGGTAAAAATACTAGGCGATAACGATGAAATGCAACTCTAGCTCTACGGCGCTACGATCACCTAGTTTTCGCTACAAAGTAGGAAATGCTCTACACCGTGCTACGACTCTACGAGGTGTAGTATATAGTAAAACGACACGTACAAACGCCATCATAAAATATTACACTGGAAGGCGATTCTAAATGATCAATTTTATATCTGAGGGGTATTTATAGGTATTTAATAAACTGCATATCATATATATGTGCATGTTAAATATAACTATATTTTTATTATTCATAAAATAAGGGATATCGGATCGTTTGATATTGACCAGTCGCTTTTGTAAAAACTAGTGCCTATTCAAGAGATTCTAGAGATTAGTTGCCAAGCGGACCCCAGGCTCCAATGAGCCGTGGCAATATGTCGGGACAACGCGAGGAAGAAGAAGAAAATAAGGCATATCGGACTTTTCCCATTAGGTAGGCACATAAGGCGGAAGAAATGTTTTAAGTTTGTACTTCCATTCCTCGAGTATTCGTAACATATATTGCGTGGAGAGTGACTAAAGGCCTAACTAATAAACTTCAGGTCTTCGTCAACAAGTCCCTCAGGTCGATCCTTCGCGTTTTCTGGCCAAAAACCATTCGAAATGAAGACCTATGGAGTATATGCCGGTAAACACCCATTGACGAAGAAATTGCGACACGGAAATGGAGATGGATAGGACATACTATTCGAAGTGGGGAAACGAATAATGCTACCATAGCTTTTGCGCGGAAACCGCCGGACGGAAGCCGTGGCTCCGGGCGTCCTGTACACTCTTGGCAACGGTCCGTCCTAAGAGAGTTACGAGCGGTCGGGTTGAGCTGGAGCGAGGCCAGAGGACGAGCTGAAGATAGGAAGGAGTGGCGCGAGCTTGTGAAGGCCCTTTGCACCTCTGGGGTGCTTTAGGACAACAACAACAACATATTGCTATTCTTTACTCTTCTATTACACACCGTGAACCTTTGTAACTTAACAAACTTTAAGTTTAAAAATATTCAATGATAAAATATAACAAAAAAATTTTTGCCAAAAAAATCTTTTTTGGGTACAAGCGTTTAATGCTGTCTGTACTATTCTTTCCACAAGCAACTAATACTCATCGAGACACTCGGCCGCCACTGTCCGTCTGGTCCAGCGGGTTAAGACGCGGACTGCTAAACGAGTGTTACGGGTTCGAATCTCGCCCGGTGACTAACTTTTTTTTTTTATATGTTCGAGTTTATATATTTTTTTTTAATTTTTATTGTTTTAGACAAGTTTTATTTAGTAAAAAAATGTAGGTAAGATTATCACCTATACACCACCATATTACAATAAATAGTTATAGCCGAGCAAAGCTCGGTCGCCCAGGTACTAGCTTATTATATGAGGTAACACAAAAGTAGGTATACGTAGGTAACTATAAGCACAATCCCGACAAATATAAAGTTTTTTTATATACTACGTCGGTGGCAAACAAGCGTACGGCTCGCCTGATGGTAAGCAGTCTCCGTAGCCTATAGAAGCCTGTAACTCTAGAGGTGTTACATGCGCGTTGTCGATCCTAACAGTCTGCACCCTCGTTGAGCTCTGGTCACCTTACTCACCAGCAGCAACACCATGAGTAGGGTCTAATATTATTTGGCTGCAGTTTTATGTAAGGCTCTAACTTCCCCCAGTTGGGCGCTACTCTAGATCTGGAATGACATCCGCTGTTCTGTGCTCTACCACACAAAGCGAGATGACATTCACAATGCCCATACCTCTCTTTAACTGGCGTCCAATGATATAAGAGCAAAGTTTCAGAAATAAATTCGGCGATAAACTAATTCCTGATCCAACATTCGAAGATAAATCGTTTCATAACGTTCCATAAAAGCTAAATTAATGGCCGCCAATGCGACATTTTACAAGTTAATCCTGACTGTGTTACAATTGCTTATCGGCACTCGCCTCGGGCTTTAAAATTGGCAATTTTACTTTTTTTTAATAATGGCATTTGACTTTGAATGACAAAGTGTGGTATTGTCATCATTAGTGTAAAAATTAAAAAAAAACTATAGGCCTCAAAGCCAACCGGCCGTCGACCGATAGGGCGCCCCAGGTACCGCTGGTGTGATGTCGTGGAGGCGGACCTGCGTCGGCTGAATGCCAATTCATGGCAGGAAACCGCGCTGGATCGGGACAGGTGGCGTTCTCTCGTTTCGGAGGCCAAGATTCTTTTTGGATCGCTAAGCCAAAGCAGTTAGTTTAGTTAGTTAGTTAGTTATAGGCCTCAAGGGGTTTATCACAAGTCAATACTACATTTACAGTGATAAAAAAATACCTAGCACCATTTATAAATTCAACAGCCAATACCTGGGTGAACTTTATATTATAATTATCTTAAAATAAATAATTACTACTATATAACATAGATTTACTTTTATAGTCTCTATGGTTGAGAAAATATTAAATTTGGGGGGTAAAAGATTGTCAGAGTACTAATAATATTTGGGGGTGCAAAGTATCTCTAAGCGTCAAATTGAAATTATATTTCTCTTAACTAAATCGCGCCAAGACTATTAAGCCAGCAGTGTTATAAACTAATGCTAATTATAAATACATAACTAGTAGGAGTAGTATGTATCCAATCAGTCAAGTACACATACATACATATAGTAATATAACACATTAAGATTGGAGATTTAAAAGGACCCCACGGTCTGAGAAATAGAAGAACGAGAAACAGGAAATGTGTTTTTAATAACACTCCCTCGCTTTCTTCTGTTCAAGTTGGTCAAAATTTAGCTAAGACGTACTATAGCGTCTAGTCGAACCGAGCACTACTGTAGCGCTCTTCTACCTCTTTTTTAACCTCTAACCTGTGATAAATGAAAGACGTGCGCTCGCGTTATAACCATTTAATGCACTGACTCATCGGTACAGGCGCGAAAGAGACAATATGAACTAACCTAACATAACTCTATTGTAGCGTCGTTTTGAAACCTTAGGTTATAAAAATGTGTGCCCAATCCGAGTATTACGGGGTTATAGCCGGCTATGACTCCTATTTGTAGAACGTGACGAGTAATCAAACGCTTATATAGATTTCTTTTACCCCTTATCTTTTACCCCCTATTATTATAAAATCGTCTATTACCGGCAACACAAGCCTCATTGAGCTTACTGTTAGTGGAGTCCCACAGAGAACAGCCTAGTCAGGTTGATCGGTATAAACTGCTTCTATAAGTAATATATTTAATGCAATCAAGATTTTTTTTTAAATAATTACAATACGTTTACTTCATGTATTTATAATATAGTGTACTTTATTACACGATATAAAGCTAAAAATTAAATTACAAAACTTAAAATCTGGATCTAAAGATAAATTATACTAGTCTTCTAATAAAATACTAAAAACTATCCCCCTGCGGCATGATGCCATAGATGCTAGCAGCATTTCCTCGCTGTATCGCAAGATTAATTCTTTGAGCGAGGAAGCTGGCAGCTTACCAGTTAAGGGCGCTCGGAGCCCACGGAGCAAGGGTCTCGACGCCAAATGGTACGAAATTTTATTCGGCGCCGAGACCCCTATATTTAGTCTTTTTTAATTTGTTATTAGTTTTGATCTCCACATCAGTGTTTTTATATTGGTCAGATGAAGCCACCTCCTCGTCCATACCTCGTGAAGCGATCGAAACAACATCTAATATCGGCTTACTAACAAGCAATTAGGTATTGTCCGCAAATTCGGGGATTTTCTAATACTTCCATGCTGGTATCAGTTTACTTACGAAACTTTGATATATATTTAGATTTCATTTTACATTTTTCGGTGTAGACTAGCTTTGATTTTCTTGGGAGTTTGACTTGTAGTTTACCTGTAAGCAAAAAACAGTAAAATCAATATTTTGAATATTAGTAGGTATGTAAGAGGTAGGTAGTAAGAAATTCAAACGTGTATGAGAAGTCACCAATCCGTATTGGGCTAGCGTGGGGACTGTAAGCCCAAGCCCTCTCGCGCATAAGAGGAAACCTGTTCCCAGCAGTGGGACGTATGCCGGCTGAATTATTATTATAAAAATAATCGGATTCACTTTAAAAAGAAAACTTCCGTGAGACATATTAAATATACATATATAATACCTAAATATATAGTACACTCGGAAACCAAGTTTTGCTCGGAAATCGTATAAAAACTCAAAATGCGCGTTTTTTCAGAGATAAGATCTAGCTCGATCAATTTTTCACCCCCAAAAATTTGCTATATAGGGGCATATAGCAAATTACATCGAAATCGTTACAGAAAAGTGTTTAATTTGTGTTAATTGAATTTACGACATCCTCCCAGTTAGGCCACTCTTTTACAGTACAGTTGGGGGTTCAACTACAGGAAATTTTAGTAGTTTTCAAAGTCGTCTATTATTGACCTTCGTGTATCTACTGCACGAGACTTTTTCCTTATACATGCTGTATAAGTTCGAAGTTCCTCTTTTATACCAATTCAATTTTGGCTCCACATCTTCGCGGCTAACCAACTGTTCGTTGTAAAGTACCATATTTGACGAAGCCTCCGTTTTATTTGAATCGTACCGCGATCAAAAGATGAGCGCACGCTGAATAGCTCGAGGGCAAACCTGTCACATGGGGCAAGCGGAAGCGATAGCGATTTCTTGGTGAAACAAAATCATTTTCCTTGCTTAACCAGATCAATGATGGGCAAAGTACCGCGAAAGGATTTTTTTCTGACCCGCCATTCCTCCGAAAGGAATGAAAAGACTACTCCCGCGAAATAATAAAAATGCATTTTTGCTGCAATTCTGACGCTCCTCTGAACTTTACTAAAATTTCTGGCCCCCCATGAACAAAGTTTGGCCACCACTGAACTAGATCATTTCTATTTTACTTAGAAGCCTTTTCTATGTCCTCTAGTTGCCTTCTCAGATTTTTTCTTTTTTCATGACATAGGAGGCAAACAAGCAGAGGTAATTATGGTAAATAATGTTCATCTCCCATTGACACCTAAGCATCAAAGGATCTCTCTCTTCTCATTCGATCACGCAGAAAAAACAAGCAACATCGCTCAGTTAACCTTTGAGTATAGTAATTTGATTCTCATCTCGAATTGTAATCCGTTTTCTATTTAGATGTTTGAACAGTTTATGGCTTCATCTATCAACAGTCCAACACATATACTGATTATGACTGTTTTGAGTATTAAATTATTAATAATATTACCTTGGTAACTCAGATGAAAGGGCACCGGGCTATCGATCTGGTGGTCGTGGGTTCAAGTTTCACCCAAAGCAGTGAATTTTTACATTTCTAATTTGGTTCTAAGCTTAGTAGCACCGTTCGCAGACGTTTTTACTTGATAAAACATTAATTAAATATTATCACGGTTCTACGGTACGCAAATCTGTTGGCGCTTGTGTAGCTGGGCGGCGTCTAAGCTGAGGTTGCCCCGAGCAGTCCGACTGGCAGGATCACCATGAGGTGCTCAAGCAGGCTGACTGGCAGGGTCGTCATGAAATGTACGGCGTAATGGGAGTCACAAGTCGGGCAAATACTGAACGTTTTATTGGAAAAATGCTTGCCTTATATACTAAAATTACTACATTGTTCATGTTCAATTACGCGGAAGTAATCAAGAAATAAAGGATCGCAATTAAATATTATATTTTATGCATGATTTGAATTGGAATGTCATTTGTTTGTGATCAATAGACCGTGAAAGGTAATTAAGCGTAAATGATGTGTTGAGGGGGTAAAGGATTATTAGTATGTTTGTCAGCTGATCAGCTGTGATCAGCTGTGTGGATCTTACTACATCAGCGGCAAGCTAAAACACTAGAAATCGAAATATCTTCACCGCTATCTCTAGCACTGTGTCGTTTCCCCAACGTTTTAGTGTATTTGTGTACAGCGGCAGCGGGAGTGTTCGCTGGAGGATATTTATACTCGGGGTGATTGGTTCCTACTCCATACTTTAATATTAACTTTCGTCAGGCAAGCCGCAGAAGGTTGATACCTAGTTTTGGAAGTAGACCTGTAAAATTTGACTTCCACAGGCTATTGAAACAAACTTATAATAAAACAATATTGGAAGGTGGGGTACTGCATCCATACAAGTAAATATCCAAAAATGGTTTAGGGTCGGCAACGCGCATGTAACTCCTCTGGAGTTGCAGGCGTACATAGGCTACGGAGACTGCTTACCATCAAGCGGGCCTTATGCTTAATTGCCACCGACGTAGTATAAAAAAATACCTCCATTTCACTATCATTAATTTGAGCAACAAGTCGTTTAATAAGTCCAACTATGGAAAAAACGTAGCTTAGGCAAAGTCCAAATGGCCGATTTTTTTACGTAACTCTATTCCTAAACTAAGGTCACCCCCCGAAGCCACGTTGCGGCACGATTCATCCAACCATTTTCAATAAAAGCCAAAATTCAGACTACAGGCAATACGTATACGCCTTATTGTGATGGACTAAGATTCAAAATTGTACAAATATATTTGGTATTTTGCCTATCCTATTGTTTTGTTTTGGTTTTGAACAGTAAAACCATTGTGATATCAAACATTTGGTAATCCGAAGTTGGAATCGAATGCTAAAAGTTTTTGGAATATCAAAAACAGACTTACCTATAAATGCGTTAGATTTAAATGAAATAAATAAACATAGCTTATTAAAATAACAACAAAAACCGTGGATTTTGAAACACTTAATAAATATAGACCCTAAGGCTCTTGCAAAAACATTGGACTCTCAAAACAATAAATAAACGGGAACGGGATTCTCATTTTAAAATCTGTTTATGAATCGATTCCAGTTTCACGATTTGTGGTGGTTTGATATAGCCTTGACGATCATCTTGGTTATGAAGTGTACGTGTAAGGAGGTCACTCTGTGAATGAAAACGTGTCCGTCAAAAGACTTTAAAGACGGTTCATGAGATACAGCCTGGACGGACGGACAGCGGATTCTTAGTAATAGGGCGGGACCCCATTTGGGTACGGAACCCTAAAAAGGATTCATGACCTCTAGTCATATTTAAACACATAATAGATGAAAATTTATATTTACTAAATAAAAATATATTTTCTGTAAAGCATATATTAAGTAATTTCTCGGAAAATAAATCTAATTCGTGTTTGTATCGGATTATGTTTCGAAGAAATTAAAATTGTGGTTGAAATGTAAAAATATACCTAATATTATGTTATTCCTCAGAATGAGAGGAAAAAATATCGTCGCTTTACTTACTGAACCTCGTATTTATATATGAGATATCTATATCAGATACGAGTTTGAATAAGTAACTAAGTACCTATAGCGACGCTATTGAAATATATTCTCACCATAGCTACGTTGAGCAACTATTTTGAGAGAGTTGCAGGCGGCCATAGGTTTCGGCGACTGCTTACCATTACTGTATGATTATTTGCCACCGACGTGGTATATTTAAAAAAAAAAACTTCAATACCGCTTTATTGCTTAGCCTCGCCAGAACGTTTTATTCACCTAATTTTTTCTAAGTTATTATCTCTCCGCTCCCAGTGTTACCAATTTTTGTGTAAACATTTTTGAGCCCCGCTTAGTATAATCGAGTAAGCCTCCTTTGATATATTTTCCTTTGTCCGATGGGGTGTGAATAATGAAACTCGGAAACATAGTAAAACCGCAGTAACCGCTGAAGGACAGTACGGCCGAACTAATATAGTTAGTTCGTTTTTTTAGAATTAGAAAAAAGGCAAACAGTCTTGACGTGTTATTTAATTTTAAATTATTGAAAAAATCATTAAACTAATACTTATGGAAGCAAAAGAATGAAAAGTATATGATTTAAAATTGTTACATATTTTGTGTGAATTCTTTTCCTAAAGTGGTTTTTAATAAAAATACACGTCAAGTTCGCTTACCTTCTTTCTAATGCTGAAAAAACAAACTATAGTCAAAGTCAAAATGGTTTATGCAAAACTTTCTATGCTCAAATGTCCTAGTAATGTATAACATTAAAAAACGATTTATTAATCTATTTAATATTTTTGATTGATTTAATGATCTTCTGTTTTTTTTTTCCTTCCTTTTTAATGTACATAATTATCGCGTATGAAACTATTGTAATAACTAACGTTTTACGTAACTTAAAATAAAACAACCCGTTAGCATGATTAGGAAAGAGCCGATTATAGAATAAAGAAATAATAATTAAATAAAGTAAATAAAGGTAAAATTGTTAAGGAAGATTGAAAAAAAGGCAATATAATGTATTAACTGTTTTTGACCAACGAACCTACTGAATTCTGAGATATACAATATTGAGATTACATGAACGCTAAATCAAAAGATCACCTGCTGCCCATATAATTCATGTCATACCTGTTGTGATATTGAAGTGCAGTGACAGCGAATATATCAGTGTAAAACTCGTGGTAAAGATACCTCCACCACGAGTTTGACACTGATATATTCGCTAGCGACTGTGTAAACCAACTCACAATGCATCTCCCTCGTACTGACGGTGGTGAAAGCGAGATGCACTGCACTTGAATTGACGCAGTCTCCAGCGTCTTAAACTCATGGTGAGAGTACTGAACTCCTAGTGTAAATTTATTTGATAGCGAAACGTGACATAGGCGTTTGCGTTGTCTCATTTTGTTTGAGATTTTGAGTTTCCAAAACGTCCCGCTTGGCGCGCTGTTTCTAAATCCCATACAAAATGCAAACGCGTACGTCACGCCACGCTATCGAATAAATGTCCACTAGGGGTACTGATCTCACATGCCCACTGCGTCTAAATTGTATAAAAGGCATAAAAGACTCATCTTTACCCGATTACGGGGAAAACGAGCGTAGTGAGGAAATGTCGGTAATGACGCGAAGCCGGCTGTAATGTTGCGATACTGTGTTTTTGAAGGCTTTTATTATTTTACTTGAGATGAGGCGTATTGTAAAAAAATTGGCTAAGTTTTTCGATTTGGAAAATAAGAATGTTTATTACTTTGAATAACTAGTATTTTGTTCAGTTTGGAATATAAGATCTAAAAATATGATCAAAATAGTATAAATATAAAAAATATTAACCCCTCAACAAAATAATGTGGTGAATCAACTTTTTAACCGACACAAATAGTCCAGAAATATCCATGCTCAACACACCCTTACCAGGATTTGAAGCCGGTACCACAGGTTTCATAGGAAGGGCCACTACGCACTAAGGTAGACCGGTCGTCATAGTTTAAAACTTTCTATGACTTTACCTGGTATTTCTACAAATTTTTTACTGTTTATTTCTAGACACAGATAGAAACGAACATAAATAATACTCATCAATCGTGAATATAGTTTTAAAACGGATCTGTACCCCTAGTGTAAATTTGATCAACATCATAACGTGACGAACGCGTTTGCGTTAAGTCTCATTTTGTATAGGATTTTGAGTTTCCAAAACGAGCTTGGCGCGCTCTTTCTAAATCCAATACAAAATGAGACTAAACGCAAACGCGTACGTCACGTTTCGAAATCGAATTTATTTACACTAGGGGTACTGTACGTATCATAAAAAAAAAACCCGACAGGTGCGAGTCAGACTCGCCCACCGAGGTTTCCGTACTTTTTAATATTGGTTGTTATAGCGGCAACAAAAATACATCATCTGTGAAAATTTCAACTGTCTATCACGGTTCAGACGGGGTCAGACGGACGGACAGCGGAGTCTTAATAATAGGGTTCCGTTTTACCCTTTAGGTACGGAACCCTAAAAAAACCTTAGTAGAGTATAGGAACTTAGTAGAGTTGTCTCATCAAAGTCCTCACGACACAGGCTCAATCTAGTGTGCGGGCTAGTGTTACGCAGCAGCTTACGTGAGCGAATAACTCGCGATGCGACGCGGCGCGGCGCGGCGGCCCAATGGCATTCGCGTTCACAACGAGATCGCCACGTAGGACACTTACATAGGTATCAAATGATTGAGTTCACCCGCGCCGCGCCGCGCCGCTTCGCGTTCGCGAGTTATTCGCTCACGTAAGCTGCTGCGTTAATCTAACCGCAATGTATATCAAATTTAGAATTACCTACTTTTGTCAATCCTGCCTACTCTACCTTGTTAATGAAGAAATTTTGTATTTGTATTTGAACCTACATAGTTTCATCATAACATACCGACAATCTTAGCAAACTTTGTATTGTAAAAATAACCGATAAATACCAAAAAACCGTATCCAGGTTATATTAAAAGTAAACAACGCCGCCGAGCAAAAGCCCGTATCTTATAAATTCATGAAAAGGCGTTCATATTTCGCACTGTCTATTTAGCAGACGGCCATCATATATTTCTTTGGGTGACATTGTTCGCGTAAATTGATATAAAATGTCTTACATTTTGCTTGGTGTAAGTTATAAGCATACATCGGGGTTTTTGTTGCGGGGATGAGTTCGTATATTTATAACTTGGTTTGTTGTAAAATAATTACCAAACTGTAAATAATAAGGTAGTAAAGTAAGCTCTTACTTATTTTATGGCTAGTCTAAAACATCATTATCAATATATTAGTCAATATTAACAAATTCTTTATTTACAATAACAATATTGAATGTATAAATATGATTACTATAACTAGCTTATATCTAAAATAGGCCCTTGAGGCATTGTTTTACCAAGAATGCTGGCGGCAGTTCCTCGTTGTATCACATTACTGATACATTGTGCGAGGAAGCCGCCAGCTCTTCGGTCGCCAGTTACGTCAACCAGACGTTTCGCGATTTCTCCAAAAAACTTATTCGCGCTGGGATCCCATGGACCTAGAGTTTTTTTTTTTTTTTTTTTTTTTTTATGTAATAGGCTGCAAACGAGCAGACGAGCCGCCTGATGGGAAGCAGTCATCGCCGCCTATGGACATAAGCAACATCGGAGGAGCCACTTATGCGTTGCCAACCTTTGAGAACCCTAAAAACCTGCTTTTTGAAGAACCCCATGTCATAGCGCAAGGGAAACACCTCAGAAGGTAGCTCATTCCACAACTTGCACGTTCTGGGAAAAAACGAGCGAGATGCCCGCTTGTTCTTGGTTTGCCAAGTGTCGAGAAAGTGAGGATGAACTTTGTTTCTTTGGCGGGAGGTGCGGTGATAAAAACGTGACGGTGGCACCAATTCAAAAAGTTCTTCAGAACATTCCCCATTGTACAGACGGTAGAACAGGCATAGAGAGCCAACGTCTCTCCGAAGACTGAGAGGTTCCAAACCGACTGTGAGATCGGGGTCACCAACAATACGAACTGCCCGACGTTGGATGGAGTCAAGTGGAAGAAGTTGGTATTTCGGTGCTCCAGACCAGAGGTGAGAACAGTACTCCATATGTGGTCGAACCTGCGCTTTGTATAACGAAAGCCGGTGACCTGGTGTGAAGTACTGTTTCGCTCTATTGAGCACCCCGAGCTTCTTAGAGGCCAGTTTGGCTTTGAGTTCCAAATGGCCCCGAAATTGGACTTCGTTCGTAATGTCGACACCGAGTATCCCGATACTCTCAGAAATGGTAAGGGGAATGTTCAGGAACTTAGGCGCTAAGACAAATGGGGTTTTCTTAGCGGAAAACGCGCAAACTTGTGTCTTACTGGGGTTAAACTGGACGAGATTACGTTTACCCCACTCGGATACCTGCTCAAGAGAGGCCTCGATTTCGGACACAAGTTGCATTCTGCATTCCAACACCTGCTCACGAGAGGCATTTGCACGACCTGTATAGAAGCTATCACCCGTGCTGTCATCCGCATAGCAATGGATATTGCTAGTCAATAGCATATCATTGATATGAAGGATAAGTTTCAACGCCAAATGGTACAAAATGGTCAATTATATTTAATTATTCTCTCCAATTTTTGACTTTCAAACAGTGTTCTGTAAGAATCTATTTTGAATAAAAATATTATGATTATAAATACGATTATGATATAAAGAAAAGGCGCTTACCACAAGGAAGTTTGAGCGAGACATCGCGTATTGAAGCGACATCGCGCTCGCACGTTCGGAGCGACTTGTGAATCGGACGCAGTGTGCCATGCCCATGCCCCAATGTATAAAAGTAATTGTGCTTAGCATCCTTACTGTATGTAATCGCTACCTTCTATGCTCTGGACCTACTGGCTAGTGACTAGAAGATTTGCCCGGGCACGCAGCGGAGTGCGAAATAGTCTCCTGCGAGGTCACTGGTTCAAACCTGAATGATACACAGCCTGGTCTTGTAAATCTTTCAGACTTTTTGTAGACGCAACATTTATTTATCGTTGTCTAAGTACAAGATAAACGCTGGTGGCTTAGCGATAAGAGCGTGCGACTTTCAATTCGGAGGTCGCGGGTTCAAACACCGGCTCGTACCAATGAGTTTTTCGGAACTTATGTACGAAATATCATTTGATATTTACCAGACGCTTTTCGGTGAAGGAAAATATCGTGAGGAAACCGGACTAATCCCAACAAGGCTTAGTTTTACCCTCTGGGTTGGAAGGTCAGATGGCAGTCGCTTTTGTAAAAACTAGTGCCTACGCCAAATCTTGGTATTAGTTGTCAAGCGGGCCTCAGGCTCCCATGAGCCGTTGCAATATGCCGGGACAACGCGAGGAAGAAGAGTTGTAGTACAAGCCTTATTGAGCTTACCGTAGGACTTAGTCAATTTGTGTAATAATTTCCTGTAATATTTATTAACATTAACTTCGCTATTTAATGATTTTTAAAAGTAGAAATTATTTCGCTGTGAATCACTTTATCATACTCTACTATCTGAAGAAGTTTTGACATAATACTCTCACCGTTTTTTAGGGTTCGTTAGCGCTAAAAAGTTGTAATTTGGCATGGATACATCAATCGATCATGGCAACAAAATGGTAAAAAAAAACAAAATAATTTGCTTTAAGGCCCCTTTTTTAGAGTTTTTAGCGAAAACTCTTCCCTTCTAAGTAAAACTATCTTTTTGCTTGTTATGTTACTCTCGGTACTATTTAATAACCCACGTTCCAGGCAGCCTATTCTGACAGGCAGGTAACTACAAAACCCTACACTGAGCATGGCCCGACATGCTCTTGGCCAGTTTTTTATTTTCAAATAAAATAACATTCAGAAATTTTGTATGAAGATTGATCTGAACCTTAACCTTTATAAAACTAAAAAGCACTGTTGCTCTGTTTAAATATAGTATTCATAGTTTTCCTTCCCAGAGTCACGAAATAAACTGCAACTGCAAATCTGTTTACTTAGATATTTTAATTAATGAGTCTGTTGTGTTACAGTTATTATCACTTTTGCAGACTTTTCTGCAGAATTCTAGCGACTAGCAAATATCCAAACGCACTTCTTCTATTAAAAACACAATGAAATTTACGGATATATAAGGGTCAGTTGCTCCATCCAGGGTTAGCCACTATATTGGGGTTACCAATATTATTGAAGCCTCTGTTTACTCTTAACTCCGATTAAGTGGCTAATTCTGGATGATGCAGGTGGCTCTAAAGGAGCCCACTGATTACCAGTCCGCCGAACGATATCAGCCTGTCAGTTATTCGCGATTGTCGGCTATTGCGAATAACTGACAGACCGATATTTTCCGGCGAACTGGTAATCAGTGGACTCCTCAAGAGGAGTATTGATCGCTGCCTCTTTTGCCTTAGACTTTTAAACAGGATAGCGACTAGCAGCTTTGCCCGGGAGCGCATCGAAGTGCGAAATAGCCTACGAGGTCGGTACAAACCCTAATCACGTTATGTGAGGGTAACGTTCCATTTGATTGCGATAAATAAACGACATTATAGCGATATATTTTATCGCCTGCCGTTTATCACGCACACGTTGCGTGTGCGTTGCAACGTTGGCTTTTACGAATGTTTTTAACTGATTAAGTTGATCGAAAGCCATATAAAGTTTCTTGTAGTCATTAATTTTTCTGCTTATCCATGGGTTACCATCTGAAATGTCGATACAGTAAATAAAATGTAGAAGAATATAAATACTCTGTTATAAATAGCGAACTTACAATAGGTGTACATAGACATAAATAAATAAAAAATAATTTGGATAGAGGTCCAGAGAATCCGAACAACCTTTAGGTACAAAGAAACATATTTTTACGAAAAGCTCTCCGTTTAAATATTTTTAAATTATAAAAAAATAGTTTTTATTCAACTTTCATGAGACATATTCTAAAATATTTCAATATTACAGTTGCTCTTACTTGACTTTTTTCGTCACTATTGGCGACATTTATTTATTTATTTATTGAATCGATCATTATCATAACATTACACCTTACGACATGTTTATAGCGATGAAAAAAGTCAAGTGAGAGTAACTGTGACATTTAAATACTTATTAAAAAAAAAAATTAATAAAGTCATGATAAGGATTATAATTCATTTCTCTATGTGACACAATTTTGTATTATAAAATTATGTTAAATGTGCAGGTTTACTCTTGATGGAAGTCAATAATTTTCTTTCTGTTTTCAGTATTAAAGATTACCTCTCGTTTGCCGCCAGGGTGAAATACAAGATAAAATATTTACACAGATAAATAGTAACATTTCTTGTCTCACATAATTCACACAGAAGGAAAAATCCTCATTCGGCACAAAAGCTAATCCAATACTTCGAGGATTTTCGCAGTGCTTTGATGATATTACTCGAAAACCTACGAATACGAATAAGATATGAATCATATAATCATAATACTACGAAAGATAATCCTTAATCAAAAGGTTTTGAAGACAGGTCGGTGAGACTAGATGTTTCCCGTGGATTGTGCGGCGTAAGGACATACAGTATCTTCTTCTCAGTCGTTGTATTCTCTTGTCAGAGTGGTCACGATCATTGAGATCGTTGTACGGCCTTTTTTATCGTTTCTCGCCATGCTTCTCTATTTATTGCCTGCCGCACGCATAGATTTAACGTTGACCTGGTGAGAATCTTCACTTAATTGATCCATCGCATTGAGGAGCGCTACCTAGGTCTTGTACCATCCACTCTGCCCTGAACAATAAGCCTCTCCACGGCGTCGTTTTCCCTGCGCGTCACGGCCGAAGTAGCTAATAACTAAGGATAGCTAAGGATACGAGAGCACCGGTAGCGGAGAAGATAAGGAGTAGTAGGTTAGCATGGCATGGGCTTATAATGCGGAGAAAAGAATGCTAGGGATGAATGTTGATGGACGGAGACTGGATGGTAGACCCAAAAAACGATGGATGGATTGTGTGAAAGAGGATATGAGAAATCTGAGGTGACGAAAGAGAGGAGAATGGAAGGGAAGAACATGTGCCGACCCCACATAACGCGGGACTTATCCCCCCCCCCCCCCCCCTTAGGCAGGAAGCTGAATAAGGAGGACAATAACAAATGTGAACATCTATAACTGTACCCTTTTCAAGCAAACAAATAATTTATGAAGAAAGAGAGCAAAGGATACTAGATTGAACGATTGCCGAAAAATTTTGCCTAACCTTGAGCTCCTGGAGAAACGGACATATAAGTTCGACGCTGAGTCCACGATATCCGCAGCATCCTTATATTCTCCAGCACCACATGTCCAAAGCATCAATGTGTTCACTTTCTCTTACTGTCCACTTTTCAGCACACACAGCACAAGAGATATCTTGAGGATTTTCTGCAGGTACTTCAGCTATTCGAATCCTGATTTTTTGATTTTCACTCGATAGAAAATATCACGAACATATGTCTAATACGTACTTATTTTTTTTTAACAAATTATGCATTATTGTAAGCATAATAAAGTAATATATGCAAAGTTAATAATAATAATAATTCAGCCTTTATACGTTCCACTGCTGGGCACAGGCCTCCTCTCGTGCGCGAGAGGGCTCGGGCTATAGTCCCCACGCTAGCCCAATGCGGATTGGGGACTTCACATACACCTTTGAATTTCTTCAGTATGCAGGTTTCCTCACGATGTTTTCCTTCACCGAAAAGCTAGTACAAAAATAGTAGTATAAAAGTTAAAAATATGAAAATTGCTAAAAATGCGCAATTTTATTTTTTAGGGAACCCAGCGATTACTTATGTCTTTTTTAAAACTGACAGAAGATTGTAATTCAAGGACATGATATCCGCGGTCCCGATCACGTACATCCATCTTTCTCACTCATACGCTCAGTGAGAGTGAAAGAAGAACACGAAACTTAATATACAAATGTCACCAATCAATACGAAAACTATTTATGTAGGAACGTTCATAAATTCCCCAAAAAGACAAAACTCTCAAAAAAGGTGTACATAAAACGCTCATTATTTCGCCCAGCGACAGTTTTAACGGCCAGGGTGATAAATTGCGGTGTTAATTTATAAAAAAAAATGTTAAATGTTTTCTGTGCGACCAACACGGGCCAAATTTACTGGCCTGATATTGCTCGGGCATTCATTTTGGTATTAATAATTCTCTTTTTAGTGTGATTTTTTGGTTTTTTCCTCGTTATAGTAAAACAGGACATGATGTTTAATTTTCTTTATAAAGTGACCCATTTTAACTAATCTTTTTTTTTTAATGCTACGTCGGTAGCAAACAAGCATACGGCCTGCCTGATGGTAAGCAGTCTCCGTAGCCTATGTACGCCTGCAACTCTAGAGGAGTTACATGCGCGTTGCCGACCCTAACCCCATCCCCCTCGTCGAGCTCTGGCAACCTTATGCCTTGATCACACGTACCGAGTAAACGGGCGAGACAGTAAAATGTTTCTCGGCCGAGACAGTGATGTAAGCGAGTAATTGTTCACACATGTTTTGAAATTAGGACAGTCAGTTATATGACGCGCGCGGCGATGTGCCCATGTGACGACCGAGTGGCGAGTCAGTGCGCGTTCAGACCTGCCGAGCGAGCGAGCGAGACAGTGCGGGGAAGCGGGAGGGTGGGCACTCGGCCTAGCAGATAGAACGTCCACCGAGCTACTGACTCGCCGCTTCGTTCGCCCGAGTGCTCGGCCGAGTACTCGGCGCTATGTTTATACGCACCGAGTACTCGGCCGAGAGCACTGTCTCGCCCGTTTACTCGGTACGTGTGATCAAGGCATTACTCACCGGCAGGAACACAACACTATGAGTAGGGTCAAGTGTTATTTGGCTGCGGTTTTCTGTAAGGTGGAGGTACTTCCCCACTTGGGCTCTGCTTTAGATCTGGAATGACATCCGCTGTGCTGTGCCCTACCACACAAGGCGAGATGACATTCACATTGCCCATACCTCTCTTGTGTAGGTATAGTAAATGCTAATATAATAATGCTTTTTGTATGTTATTACGTTTGAATATATTGATGTGTGTCTCTTGTATGCCAAAACGCCTGAATTTTGGCTTTGGTAGAAATATGTATGTATGTATGTATGTATGTATGTATGTATGTCACTTTATTGACATAATTGTTAACATGAAACAGACAAAACAAAACGAAAAAAAATATTATGTACAAAGGCGAACTTATCCAAATATCATAGATCTTATTGGGATAACAGCGGTATCGAAATAAACGTCAATTTTGAGAGTTATCGATCTTTTAAAGATTTTTCCAAGATCTTAAACGTGTCTAAATCATTCTTCGAATCGGGCCGTGTAGGTACATTGTAAGGCCGCAAAAATATCTGCCACGACCGGAACACTTTTGCTATGGGGCTGAACACGAAGATAAAATAATAAATAAATAAATATTATAGGACATTATTACACAAATTGACTAAGTCCCACAGTAAGCTCAATAAGGCTTGTGTTGTAGTTACCTAGACAACGATATATATAATATATTATAATTATAAATACTTAAATACATATAAACACCCATGACTCAGAAACAAATATCCGTGTTTATCACACAAATCCAGGATTTGAACCCGGGACCATCGGCTTCATAGGCAGGGTCACTAGCCATTAGGCCAGACCGGTCGTCGAAAAGAAAACTACTGTTCCACAGAAATAATCATTGCACATGATTTTAGGGTTGGTCCTACAGTAAAAATTGTCAGTATAACCTAAATATTCAATTATTCATCCCTCAGAGTAGGAATACGTAACGAAAACACAGTGTATAGCTAATTTATGTCGGCCTCTTTATTAGAAGTAATTTGTGGTAGAACACGAGTTATGGCCGTAAACATTTTAGGGTGTTTCTTTCTGAAGGGCCTGTATTCGGTTTACTTATGTATAAAGAATAATATTGTCTTAGAACCCTACCTTAAACCTTTTGTCGTAAAACAGATACGAAGCACTTATACACAAAAGGGTATTTTAATGTATTTAAAATAAATTATTTCACCCCATGCCCGAAATAAATCACCACAATCGATCGTAAACAGCAGTTATTTCTATACACTATTTATATTTGATAATTCGTATAGAACTATAAAGAGTAGGTAACTTGACCGTGACGTCATTTGCTAGTGTTTCATAATATAAATGTCATAGTAGCAAATGGTTTTGACTATGGAAGGCGGAGGTAAGGAATGGAATCTCCATATCTCAAAAAGTCTCATCAAAAAACCTAAAATAGGTGGCGCTACAATAGCTAGAATACTTGAAAAAAATTTTAAATCGAGACAGCGCTCTTCACTCCGTCAATAATGCCTCGGTTCTTATAGCTACTCTAACGCTACTCTGGACAGATTTGGAACTATTATTTATAGCTGACCACTGGACACTTTTACATCAGTTCTGCCTATGGAGATTGCATTCCTTACCTCTTTCTCCATAGTTTTGACAGTTCGAAAAAATAAACTGATGCAACTATTAGTCAACTATCCTATACACAACGTTAATATAAAGTTTCAAAAATTTGTAAAATGTACTAGACATCGAATTTAAACGGTATAATGAAGATTTCCGTAATAGAAAACACGCCCCGATTCGAACTTACCGTCAAAAATTTGCTCTAGATACGATATGGATCTGATATCTCAGTGCCAAAGTTTTTGTTTAAAGAAACGTCTCTTTTGGCACTGATATCCATATTTATATAATCCATATTGTATCTGGACCAATTTTTGACGTACCTATATTAAAGTTCTTATCAGGCCGATAATCGGATTTAAATTAGCTTATTATAGTAGGTAGTGAGTAGTTTAGCAGTTAAACCGTGAAGAGGTAACAGATATACAGACTTCCACATTTATCACGGTAAATAGAGATACCGACCTCTAGTTACGCGAAAACTCCCTAAAATTAATATTTTCATTATCATACAATACATTAACTGTCGGGCATGTTCTCGGACGCGGGGGTCCCCGACTTTTTCGCGGTAACGAGATCCCGCGTTGCCTCGTTCTGGAGGAGACTGCGTCGTTCCGACAACAAAATACTTGTGGCTGTTTCTGAAGATATAAGGAGTCCGGTGTTTAAGCGCTGGATTTCTGTTCACATGGATCAGAACAAAAAATGACTGCACATACCATGTGCAATTTTAATTTTATACTTAATTCTAATTTAATTTTAACATGAGTGGCACCCCTTTACAGTGTCAATTTAGTTTAGTTTAGTTTTAATTTAGTAATAATAACTTTGTATGCACTATGGGTACTGACTGCCTGAAATAAAAGCCTTTTATTTTTATTTTTATTTATTTATTTTATTAATAGTACATTACGATACAAGTGCGAAAAATAGGAAATTCGAAACGAGTGGCGATAAATTAAAACACGACCGAAGGGAGTGTTTTAAATCGACACGAGTTGTGAATTACCTATTCGCACATGTATCGTACATAGTTTTACAGTACATATGGCCCTTTAAATGTCGACACCGTAACGTAATATGCTAATTTTCGCACTAGTGCGGTAAAGTGGCACCATATGTACTGTAAATATATATATTACTAATGTAAAGCCCCATTTCCACGGCGCTAGAAATCCCATCCAATATTCCATACATTGCTAACTACAGATTCGATCAACCGAATACCGCAGTGTTACGAAAATCTCATGCATGTTACAAACTGACATTTGAATGACATCTAACTTAAGTAATTTAGTTAGAGGTGTATTGTTAAAGAAAACTTTGTAGCCACGTAAATTTGCTGCTATTTTTCGACACAATACATGATTAAAACTTTTAGAACGCCATTTGACTTTGATCCTTATTCTTTCACTGATATCTGTTTTTGTTATATATCAAAAAGTGGCGCCATCTTACCGGGCACAACCTAAAGTTTATGCCCGGCTGCCATACCTTTGGCCTTTGGTCTATTAGAAGTGCCAATTTTTGATGTTTACATATCAGTGAAAGAATAAAGATCAAAGTCAAATGGCGTTCTAAAAGTTTTAATCATGTGTCAAAAGATGACAGTAAATTTACTGTGGCTAAAAAAAATTCTTTGACAATCCACCTCTATTTCAAAATTATCTTTGATATTATCTTACAAGTAGCGTGTTCGTCCATAAGTATTATATAATGTAGCTTAAAACGAAATGTACACATGTGCTAGACTGTGCCCCCTTTTTAGGGTTCCGTAGCCAAATGGCAAAAAACGGAACCCTTATGGATTCGTCATGTCTGTCTGTCTGTCCGTCCGTATATCACAGCCACTTTTTTTCGAAACTAAAACTGTTAACCGCATTAAGATTTTCACACAAAAATATTAAAAAAAAACAACAAATTTTAGGGGTTCCCCATTCTTAGAACTGAAACTCGGGACCCTAAACACAAATTGCGATGTTTAAAATGAGCGCAATGGCCCGTGTGATGTAATCAGGATGCCAACAAATGAACCGGAATTTATATAAAATGCCCAAAACGGATTATCCTAATGTTCTATTCTCTAAAGAATATGTGATTTTGTTAATGGTATTTTGAAATAATAATTTAGGTAATTCATTGCATGATTTGCATGTAAAAAATACACCCATTGAGTAAAATTACATTAATACCATTTTATAAATAAAACTAGAAATATCTTTAATTTTAAGTTTAAACGTACATTTAGTACGCTGACCCGCCATATACTAACAGACGTCCGTTAAACTTAATAATTATGCGCGTAAATTTCTATCTTTTTAGGTTTCCGTACCCAAAGGGTAAAACGGGACCCTATTCCGAAGACTCCGCTGTCCGTCCGTCCGTCTGTCAACAGGCTGTATCTCATGAATCGTGATAGTTAGACAATTGAAATTTTCCCAGATGATGTATTTCTGTTGCCGCTATAACAACAAATACTAAAAACAGAATAAAATAAATATTTAAGGGGGGCTCCCATACAACAAACATTTATTTTTTGCCGTTTTTATAAATAATGGTACGGAACCCTTCGTGCGCGAGTCCGACTCGCATTTGCCCGGTTTTTTATAGATAATGGTAAGGAACCCTTCGTGCGCGAGTCCGACTCGCACTTGGCTGGATTTTTTAATTTATTGCTATAATATCAAAAATTTCGCCAAACTTTTTGTCAAGCATTAAAATATGCAATTTAAACGTGCCTTAAACGGTAACATTTAACAAGCTTTTATCTAACTTGCAATGTAACTATGCATGTTTGTGTGGGTCAAATTTTGCAAGTTAAATTTGACCCACTTCCCAGTTTCCGATGAAGCTGAAAATTTGCATACATATGTATGTCGGGTAACAATGCAATACTATGGTACCATCGAGCTGATCTGATGATGGAGACAGGGGGTAGCCATATGAGCTCTGTGATAAAACAACGCAATCTAATTGTGTTTGGGTTTTTTTTAATTGGCTCGATTAGTATTAGTTGCCTGTGGAAATAAAAGTACAGTCAGCAATAAAAGCTCCAAAAGCATTCCTTATGCGACCTGCCAAGAAGTGGAATGTCCTGCCCGAGTTTCCGCATGAGTACAATCTGGGTCTCTTCAAGGCTAGGGTAAATAGGTATCTCATAAAATGGAGCGTGCTCCACCGTAGACCGCATCGTCACTTACCATCAGATGAGATCGTGGTCAAACGTCTGCCTATCCTCCATAAAAAAAGCTTTTCTCTTTATAAATACCACGACGGTGGCAAACAAGCATACGGCCTGCCTGATGGTAAGCAGTCACCGTAGCCTATGGATGCCTGCAACTCCATAGGTGGTATAGGCGACCCTTTAAAAATGTGTAGACTCCTTTTTTGAAGAACCTTAAAAAAAACAAATATGAAATTTTGGCCATAACTTATTTTATAATTTATTCAAGTCCATACTGTAACCGCCTCACAAGATTCAGCTACGAGTATAATATAACCTAATAAACGTTCCCTACGTTAGTGCGGCACTATTCGCCTCATGCATTAAAAGCGCCATCTGTGTCCTCATTATGGAAATTGGGGGAAAGTCGCTGTACCTATATTATCAACGTGCATTAGCTTCGAAGATTCTATTTGGTGTTCGGAGATGCATTATCGAAGTACCGTAAAATGGGGTGAGAAGGACTTCCAAGATAGTTGTAAAACGGCCACAAAATTAGCATGTTCATGTAACTAATTAGATAAACTTTGATTTTATATTTACCGGCTACTAGAGACCCTGCAAAAAAGTATTTGTAAAAAATGAAATTTTAAAGTCGCCCCTGTTTTTCAAAGTCATCCCTTTTAACGTTGAATGATGATAACAGTTTGGACAATTTACTCCATTTTATACACAAGAACCCTCGTTGAGAAGTAGTAAAGAAGTATTACAGTGATCGCAGTCCATTGTGTTTGTCGTGATTTGTCTATGCCGCACAATGCATTGTGGGTATTGCTGTCCGCTGAACAGGGCCGAGCAAAGAGGACCGACCAGTTGGAGTACTATAGAGAGACATTACTGCTAACTGCACTGCTGCAGTTGAATAAAACAAATTCAACAGTATCTTAACATGCCACTTGCCCACTATGACAATTATTTTAATTTATTAAATTGATATTTTTAATTTAATTCAATAGATAATTTGTAATTAATTTAATTAATATTTTTTTTTTTTTTTATTAGTATTTTTAATTTAATTTAATTGATATTAAAATTTAATTTCAATTTATATTTTAAGTTTGTTGTTTTGTATTTTGTTCATAGATATCATGTCTGAAAAAAAAGTTTTTTTTTTAAATTTAATTCTTGGAGTTAAAAACAAGAGGAGTTCTGCTTTTGAACTCGCACGAAAGCGGATAACTCTTGAATGCTATGACCCTTCTATCTTACTTAAGAGGCTGTCAACACCCAATGTCCTTGAAAAGTTGAAATTGATGTTACTTAAACAGTTTTTTAAGAAAGACTATTTGTTTTAGTCAAGTAAGAAAAATATATGTTCATATTAATTATATTTCAAGACCGTCGTTGTACTCGATACATGATTGAACGAAATCGGCTCGATAGAAAATAATTGCAAAGATTGGCCTTAAAATCACAATTAAACGGTTTTATGTTTTGACTTATGGGTCTGTAATTAAAATCACAATTTCAAAACATTTATATCTAAACCGCTAATGAGTAAAATATTACACTAATAATCCACTTTTTTTTATTTTAATATTTTTCTTATTATTCCCTTGCCCAGGCCCAGTAACATGCGACAGTGCTATTTACTCCGATAGAAATAGACAGTGTGCGCGATTTAGATATTGACAGCCTCTTAAAGCTAGGCTTTCGGTCTCATCGGGACATTGAGGTTTATTATCCATCCCCATTTCTCACATTGGCAATTAGCATACAATATCATAAATCTGGTGTCGGTTCCGAATTTACAAAAACTCGAGTTAAAACTATAATTACTTAAGCATTATTTGAAATTCGCGCTTATTTTTGCAACACCCACCTATCCGCTTAAAGCGGGGTACCTGTCGTTTTAGGCTCCCCTCAGCAACGTAATATCTAAAGGTGTCGTTCAGATTCAGACTTCAACAGCATTACTGCCACGAAAACTTTGGTCTGTAACATCGATTTTGACAATTGCGGCAATAATGCAGTCGGCAGCAGTGTCGAGCTGCAGTACTGCAGCGTAATGCTGTTGCAGTCTTAATTCGAAAGTCACCTTTAGATACAACCTAAGGGAGGGCAGATCAGTTGGCAGCGATTTTGATGAATGAATGAAAATCTTTATTTCAGGCAACAGTAGCCCATAGATAAATACCTTAAAACGAACTTACATATTATAACAATATATTTCAAAACCGTAGAATCGATCGGATAAGGAACACAGAGCTGCGCTCCAAAACAGGTATCGCAGATGTGGGTGTGAAGGCCGCCAAGCTCAAATGGGATTGGGCGGGGCACATCTGTAGGATGCACCCGGACAGATGGGCCAAAATAGCGACCGAATGGGCACCACAGATCACCCGAGGCAGAGGAAGGCCAAAAACGAGATGGCGAGACGACCTGGACTCATTTCGTAGCGACTGGCACATGCTCCCATGCACAAAGCCGTGACGAGTGGCAGAAAACAGGGGAGGCCTTTGCCACGCAGTGGGACACAATATAGGCTATATAAAAAAAAAAAAAATTTCAAAACCAACGCAATACAAATTTATAAAATTAATATTATGGTTGCGATGCATAACGCAACCCCGCAGTGTCGCAGTGCAGTGTTGTTAGCCCGGACGGTGCAAGTGTCAAACGTCATGAATTCATAGAAGATTACTTACTTACTTACTCCGTTGGCTCAGCGACCCAAAATGAGACTTGGCCTCCGACACAACTTTTCTCGGTCCTGTGCGACCTCTCGCCAATTGTCGACTCGAAGCTCGCGCAGATCCGCCTCCACCATGTCGCTCCAGCGATACCTAGGGCGTCCGATAGAAGATTGACGTTAAAAATAACCCGTGCACCGTCTGGGCCATCAAAATGGCTGCCATCGCTATCAAAATGCAACGAGAAGGCTGTTCTCTCTGCATACCGTAACTGCGCCGAGTTTAACTCTGTAGCATTTGCATACAAAGTACAAATAAAATGCGCCATATTTGGCGTCTGTTTGTTTTTGACGGTATTCTTGTTTGCTAACAGCGATCCCGACAGACAATTTGAGGTTATAATTATTTAGGGTTGTTTGAATTGAAATAACATACGACTTTTTAAGTATGTTACATATTTTTTAAGCTCGGAAATGCTCTATTTATTTTCCAAAAACAGATAACAAAGTTGCATTTTACAAACAAGAGTAGCAAAGTAATTTTATGTATTTTCTTGGTGTTTCCTCAGGTTCACTTATAGGTTGGACGTAAGTGATGATTTTGAATGATAAATATTTAACGGCATATATTTGGATTCGTTTTTTTTTTTGTTTTACAGTTAGTATTTTACTCGCGTTTGTGTGGTGAAAATTACTTTACAGTACATATGGTGCTACTTTACCGCACTAGTGCGAAAATTAGCATATTACGTTACTGTGTCGAATTTAAAGGGCCATATGTACCGTAAAACGTTGTACGATACATGTGCGAACAGGTAATTCGCAACTCGTGTCGATTTAAAATACTCCCTTCGATCGTGTTTTAATTTATCGCCACTCGTTTCGAATTTCCTATTTTCGCACTTGTATCGTAATGTACTATTGAAGTAACGTTTGAACTCTCGTGTTTTGAAATCGCAGCGCTCAAGATTGTACTCTTTGAACCGCGTTTTTAGGGTTCCTTAGCCAAATGGCAAAAAACGGAACCCTTATAGATTCGTCATGTCCGTCTGTCTGTCCGATTATGTCACAGCCACTTTTTTAGGTTGGAATCTACGAGGCGTAAACCACGACTTAAATTATAAAAAATAAATATTATAGGAACATTCTTACAAAAATTGACTAGGTAAGCTAAAAAGGCTTGTGTTGTGGGTGAGTACCCACCACTTCTAATATTTTTGACAGAAAAGGTAAAATACTTATAGGCCGATCTCTAAGATCTTTAGGCTCACTAGGGTTATCTACCTTTGGCAGAGGCGTAACTATAGCAGACTTCCACAGAGAAGGTACCTCACCAGTTAAAATAGAGCGATTGATAATGGCTGTGACAAAGTACGAGGAATGGTAAGAAGCAGCATGTCTATTGATTCCGTCCACGCCAACTGCATTTGTAGTAACGGACAGTATATATTTTCCTACTTGACCCTCTTCGACAGGTTTCAAACCGAACACAGAATTACAGAAGCGATTTTGTTCAAATTCCAACATGGTGGTTAAAGAAACCTCATCACTACTTTCTGCCTTTTCAATTCAATTCAACTTATTTCGATTCATGAATTTATTTTAACCCTTTACCGGATATGCAACCATATATGGCAGTTATAATATTCAACTATAATAGCTAATAAAGTTCAGAAAAAATATTTTTTATGACATGATGCATTAAGTAAAGAGGCTCAAAGAGGGTGCGAAGTGTGTTAGGGTCGGCAACGCGCATGTAACTTTTCTGGAGTTGCATGTGTCCATAGGCTATGGGAACTGCTTACCATCGGGCAGGCCGTATGCTTGTTTGCCACCGACGTAGTATTAAAAAAAAGTTGTTAAGAGCAAAATATAACTACATAGGTTTATATTTATATTTTCTTTATACCTGCAAGTTACGTTACATACATCACTGTATATGTACAAGGAACGGAAAGTTTCAAATAAATTGCCGAAGGTCTTTAAAATGTCTGATGCTTTTTGAAAAAAATTAAGGAAATTTTCATTTTGGAAGCGGAACGAAAAAAATTAGAGATTCCGAAATTTTTAAATGTGGAAATTCAATTTCTGAAACTTTCTACCGGCACATTCGTATGTCTCCCACCATGGGGCTTTGAATACAGGGCTCGATTCTACTCGTTAAATCGAGCTTCTTTTACTATGGGACCAATATGATCAGCCAAAATCAGCCAAGCCAAAAAAAAATTGCGATTTCGAACTTGGTTCCATAATGAAAGTAGCTCAGTGTAGCAAGTAGAATCAAGCCCTGCAATCTACATTTAAAACGCCTTGATGGGAAATACCCTGTATAGGCAGATTTCTGAATTTCCCTTGCCCCATTTGGTAACAGCCTGTATAATCGGCCGGAAGTTAGCCAAGCGACCTGGGACTAGGTCACTACCGGCTGACCTAGGACTATGTAGCGATTATACGCTATCCTATAATTGAGGGCGCCACTGAGCATAAACAACTTTTCACATAATCAATCACTACACCTTATAAAGTCAATCCCCCATCAAACCCTTCCCCGCCGCGCCTGTCTGTCTGTTCCCGATAAACTCAAAAATCAACTGAATGGATTTTCATGCGTCACCTATTAATACAGTGATTCATGAGAAAGTTGTAGTTGTTAATCCGTGCGAAGCCAGGGCGGGTCGCTAGGAAATAGATAAAACGATGGGTCTGGTCTAGACGATAGAGGCCCTACCGACGAAGCTGATGATCCTAGATTCGGATCCCTATTAAGGCTCTTTATTGCACAAAAGAAAAACTTAATGTCCAAAAGTCGAACTTAATACCATGAGGCATTTTCTACCAGTCAACCTTAGGGCAAAGCAGAAAAGATTGTAGGCGGTGCGTTTAAAACTAAAATAAATTGTATGAAGAATATGGTGGAAATATTCGGTGCATCGGGTAAGTGCCGGGAAAGTCTTGTGTCGGACATTGAGAGCACTCTATCCAGAGTTTCGGTGTGGAGCCAGGACAATCTAGTCCGATTCAACCCCATCAAGACACAAGTTTGCGCGTCTACCGCTAAGAAAACCCCATTTACTGTGGTCCCACAGTTCCAAGGCTCAGTCCTTACCATGTCAGGGCAGGGAGTATTGGGATCCTCGGTGTCGACATTTCCAATGACGTCCAATTCCGTAGCCACCTGGAAGGAAAGGCTGCGCTGGCATCGAAAAAACTCGGTGTGCTCAACAAAGCCAAACTGGCCTCTAAGAAGCTCGGGGTGCTCAATAGAGCGAAACAGTACTTCACACCAGGTCACCGGCTTTCGTTATACAAAGCGCAGGTTCGACCACATATGGAGTACTGTTCTCACCTCTGGTCTGGAGCACCGAAATACCAACTTCTTCCACTTGACTCCATCCAACGTCGGGCAGTTCGTATTGTTGGTGACCCCGATCTCACAGTCGGTTTGGAACCTCTCAGTCTTCGGAGAGACGTTGGCTCTCTATGCCTGTTCTACCGTCTGTACAATGGGGAATGTTCTGAAGAACTTTTTGAATTGGTGCCACCGTCACGTTTTTATCACCGCACCTCCCGCCAAAGAAACAAAGGTCATCCTCACTTTCTCGACACGTGGCAAACCAAGAACAAGCGGGCATCTCACTCGTTTTTTCCCAGAACGTGCAAGTTGTGGAATGAACTACCTTCTGAGGTGTTTCCCTTGCGCTATGACATGGGGTTCTTCAAGAAGCAGGTTTTTAGGGTTCTCAAAGGTTGGCAACGCATAAGTGGCTCCTCCGATGTTGCTTATGTCCATGGGCGGCGATGACTGCTTCCCATCAGGCGGCTCGTCTGCTCGTTTGCAGCCTATTACATAAAAAAAAAATAAAAAAAATATATAAAAAAAAAGCCAGACGATACTTTACTCCGGGGCAAAGACTGCTGCTATATAAATCGCAAGTCAGACCCCATATGGCGTATTGCTGTCACCTTTGGGCAGGAGCACCTGCATGCCAGCTTGGACTATTCGACTCAGTCCAAAGGCGCGCTGTACGAATCGTTGACGATCCCAAACTCACAAGCGGTATTGAACCTTTAAGTCTGAAGGGTGACTTTGCCTTCTTGTGTGTGTTCTACCGCTTGTACAATGGCTCTTAAGAATTGTTTGACATGATGCCAACGGCCGCTTTTAATCACCGCATCGCTCGCCGTCGACAGGGTGTTCATTCTCACACCCTAGAACCTAAATGGTCGCGTACTGTGCGGTTTAAGAGAAATATCCTCCCGCAGACTCTTCGACTGTAGAATGAGCTTCCTGTCGAGGTTTTCCCGAGAGACTACAGTATGGGGCTCTTCAAAAAAGGAGTGTACAGGTTTTTAAAGGGTCAACAACGCGCATGTAAAATATCTCTTGTGCTGCAGGCGTCCATACGGAGACTGCTTACTGTTTGCCATCGACGTGGTCTAAAAAAAATAGTCTCGGTAGCTCAGTTGGCAGAGCAAAAAAACTAATAATGTCCGTACTCAATTTAACTATGCAACTTATTTGCGATGTCAATGTGAAATATACCTATCATTTATTTCTTATGTCTAATAAATATCAGATGAGTCATATATTTCTTAGACCATATCTTAGACTATACAAGACTACTTAGAGTTACAAGTAAATTTAGTACCTAGATAAAAATGTTTAAAAAAGTTAAAATCCAATAGCAAATATCCGTTAAAAATTGAACAGCGAAATGACATCCAATCAGAAAGCCTATATAAAATGCGATTCAATTGAATCTGCTCTCCAGTACCTGATCGCCAGTTGTCGAGCCTTTTAACTGCTTTTAAAGACTATTAGGCTTAAACGGCTTTACGCGAGTGCTATAAGTGCTGTAATACTGTTTACTTATCTTAGAGTAGAGATAAATAAAAATATGAACTGTTACATTATATTTATTTCTATTTCTTTGGCAGAGATTTCCACAGAGATACAAGGATTATATATGTATAATAGATGACGATATATATTATATTTTATGTAGGTAAGCAAGAAAATCTTAATTTTTATTTAAAATTTGAAGCATTTAAATAAAAAAATACATGTAAATGTTTAAGCAAAAAAATACCTGTAATGGTACTTTTTTGTTGGTTTTTTGTAGTGGCTAAGTAACAATATATCGAAAAAAAAAAAACGACCAATTGCGAATCGGACTCACGCTCATAGGGCCATACCATTACGCAAAAAAACACGTTTGTTGTATGGAAGCCCCACTTAAATATTTATTTTATTCAGTTTTAAGTATTTCTTGTTATAGCGGCAATAGAAATACATCATCTGTGAGAATCCCAACAGTCTAGCTATCACGATTCATGAGATACAGCCTGGTGACAGACATACAGATAGACAGTGGAGTCTTAGTTTGGCGTCCCGTTTTTACCCTGTGGATTCAGAACCCTAAAAACCATTAAAATCCAGGGGTAAGATTTTTTAGTTTTATGGTTATCTGGGTTAAAAACACAATAGCGCATTACGTTATCTACAGTCTTAAATCGTAGTTTATACACAAAACCGAAAAAGTGTTTAAAAAAGTTGAAATCCAATAACTAAAATCCGTAAAAAACTGAACGACGCGAAATGACATCCAATCATAGCCTATAATCCGCTTCAATTGAATCTTCTCTCCATTACCTGATGGGCCACCTGTCGCGCCGTTTAACTGCTTTTAAAGACTTTTAAAGGCTTTCATGAGAGCTGTAATCCTGTTTACTTATCTTAGGGTAGAGATGAGTTAAAAATATGGACTGATAAATGAACAAACCAAGCTAAGTGTGAGGGCGCTTTTAAGATCACAATACGACTACTAAAAATTTAATAAGCTATCTTGAGCATTTTATCCGCTGAATTCATTCAAATCCTGATTTTGACTTTCGCTCGATATAAAAAAAATCGGACAAATGCGAGTTGGACTCGCGTTGCAAGGGTTCCGTACATCACACAATTTTTCTCTCTCTGCATCTCTGCAAACATGGACTTAATATAACTAAAACCCGACTATAAAAAAAAAGTCCATGCCACGTACCTATATCAGTCGTCGCCAGACTATATCAAGTACCTACTACTTAATATTATAACCACTACCGCCTAATAAACAGTTTATACACAAAATCGTATTAGCTACTGAACCGACAAGGGCACTACTGCCAAAGCTAATTAAATAACTAAAATGAAATATATTATTATAAGCGATTACCTGAGAAATAAAGATCGAAAACATCCGATTAAATATTCAAGCTTCTATTGAGAAACTTTTTACTAGACGACCCATTATATTCAATATGTAGATTTTTCGACATAACTGTATAATTTATTATCAGAAACCTATTTGACAAAACTTTTTTTAAGACTTCACATTTCATAGGAATCATCAACAGATTCGCGCTTCACCTGCGATCTTTGTGGCAGAAAATGCCGTGCTGCGATTGGACTTTACAGCCACAGGAAAAGATGCGCCGCACCTCCGATCTCCGACGGCGCACGGACCTCTTCTTCCTAATGAACTGTCACTGTAACAATCATATTTCAAGACGCTGTGGCGATGATGATTTGACATTGTCTTTCTTATTTGTATGTCTTTCCCATCACGGAACAATGGTGTTCCGGACCTTTGGGAGGCTTGCGCGGAGCCGAAGCCAACACGTAGAGTACCTTTTGACACTTTAATGAAATGTAAGGGGTACACCTTGTTTTTCTTTATTATTGATATTAATTGCGATCCTTTTCAGTGAACATTTTTCATATTCTGTATAATTAATGCAATGAATGTATTATCCTGTTTATTTAAATTTATTTTTGACGATTAACATATAGATTCATTAAATTGTCATTACCTAATATATTTTGTACTGCTATCAAATGTTGTGAAATAAATAAATCAAATCAAATCTAATAAAGCGTTAGTTTGACAGTCTTTATTATTCACCCATGTATGTTTAAGTCTATTAAAACAAACAAGTTGAAAGCTCGCTGGAACAGTTTAAGTGTGTGCAATCCGGCTCAGGACTTTGCTTTGTTCTAGATTACTTTAGTGACAATAGTTTTAAGTTACCACTATTGTGAACTGTTCATTTTGGGGGATCAGGGCTCTTGAGGCATAAGCGTGTCAGGAATTATGCAAAACTGAGCCCTATCACTTTGAAATAAAGCTTAAAATCAGGTGGGAAATATATAACCTCTGCCTTATAAAGGCTTAATTCTAGAGCTTTATGAATCTACCATTAATTATGAAGAAGGTAAATTGTATTCTAGCTACTGCTCTATCCGTTATAAATAGCTCTTGTTGAATCAATAAAATATGATTTAAAATAACAATATAGGTATAAAATAGATATACACGGTGCTCACGAGGAACCCGAAAGATTTTACCCACGTACTTCTGAGGCCAAAAGAAGGAAAAAATGTTATATGAGTTTCACTAAATTTCGCCAAAAAAAATTTTTTTTTGTTTTTTTTTCAAATTTTAAACGTATTTGTACATATACTTAAAGTTAATGTTATGGTAAAACTGGCACTGAAAATATTTTTTACGTTTTTTTTTGTAAAAACTAGTTCTTGCAAAGGTTAGGTACTTGTCACTTTTTGACATCTATCAATAAGGATATTTAGACTACGCCCCATAATGGCATCATCGCGATCAAAAAGGCGTTTTGCACTAAGTTACGATAAGAAGATGTTTTTTTTTACATTGGTATTAACTCTGAAACTAGGCGAAATCCAGAAAAGTTTATATGACATTTTAGTCTGTAAATGTGATCAGTAATACACTGTCAAAATCTTTTGGGTTCCTCGTGAGCACCGTGTATACTCGTACAGAGGATTACTATAACTAGCTTATATCTAAAACAGGCCCTTAAGGCATTGTACCAAAGATGCTGGCGGCATTCTCTCGTTGTATCGGTCACCAGTTACGTCAAACAGACGCTTCGCGATTTATGCAAAAAACCTTTGCGCGCTGGGACGGACCTTAAATAAAACAATTCGAAGACGAATTAGAAACGGATCCATAAATTCCTAAGCTTAAAACATTCACTGCCAACGTTTTTGTAGCGCTACACTCATAGCCGATCCCAGCGTTTTCCCGCTTTGTAGAGGAAAGCGACTACGAACAGAGAACCCGCCGAGCGGGTTTCCGGCTCTCAATGTGTTACGCGCTACGGAAACAGGTTATTTCATTTGCGTTGGCATTTCTCTGAGTTGGCGGTGGGTAAGCGGAAGCACGGTGGTCAGCACCTGCGCTACAAGGACGTGCTCAAACGGCATCTGAGCGCTTGCGCCATCGACCCTGAGCATTGGGAGGAGCTTGCTGGAAGGAGGTCTTCTTGGCGTTCTACCATCCATAACGGTGTCAAAACATTCGAAGATAACCGCCTCACTAGCCTAGACATGAAACGCCAGTTACGGAAAGAGAGACCTAAGCCCTCCTACGTGTACACGTTCAACGCAGCTGGCCAACTTTATTGTCACGCGTGCAATAGAGTATTTAAGAGCAAGTTCGGCCTGGCCAGCCACATTAGGGCTCATGCTAGACAACGTCCATAATGTGTTTATTTGGGGTCGCCGTCATCGAAAACGATGAGGAGGACTATATATATATTTCATTTGCATACAAATACTCGTATACCCATGTCCTGTGCTATTAAGATTTAAAATTATGTCCATATTTCTGAAATTATTTCAAGAGAATGTATTAATTTGAATCTGTCTATACAAGGTGTAACAAAAACAGTGGAGATCTGTTTCGGGGCAAATATGTAAAACAAATTGTTGACCCGAATAATTTTTTTCTTTGTATTGAGCGTTGGCCGACTTGAACGCCTTGACGCATAGGTACTTATACATTTTTTTTATTGAAACACGATACTGAATATGCCCTTAAACGGATCATCATCATTTTTAACAGCCTTTTTTAGGGTTCCGTACCCAAAGGATCAAACGAGACCCTATTACTGAGACTTCGCTGTCCGTCCGTCCGTCCGTCTGTCTGTCTCATGAACCGTGATAGCTAGACAGTTGAAACTTTCACAGATGATGTATTCCTGTTGCCGCTATAACAACAAATACTAAAAACAGAATAAAATAAATATTTAAGGGGGCTCCCATACAACTTTTTTTTTTGCCGTTTTTATAAATAATGGTATGGAACCGTTCGTGCGCGAGTCCGACTCGCATTTGGTCGGTTTTTATGTTAAACGTAGAAATGGATTAAGTATTACCTGATCAACTGTCCCAGTTTCAATCTTAAATCAGATCTTCCAAGGAAATTTAACAGCTATAAATAACACAGAATACGAGTATTGTAAGGGGTGGGCGTAAAATTAATTTACTCAAATTGCTTTTAAAAATAGTACGAGAAGTTCTTACACAACTTGGGTACTATTAATTAATTTAAGGACTTCAAGGTCCATTCTCAATAATAAATGGGGCTATTTATGGTTTACAAGCCTTAGAAACGACGTGAAACTTTAATTTTGTACATGACCTCTCTCTTTGTGGCTATTTTTTTATAATATGATGGCAAACAAGCATACTTCCCGCCTGATGGTAAGCAGTCTCAGTAGCCTATGTACACCTGAAAATCCAAAAAAAAAACTTTTTTAACTGATATGAGTCCGATATCATTCAAATATCGGTTTGATGTCAGTGCCCGTTCGAATTGGCCTGTTAACAACATGATTCAAAGACGAGTAACATTCTGACGTCAGCTGGCGTACGCTCGAATTGGCCTGATTGTATACCAACTTACTCTCTGTATTTTATACAATTTATACTACATCATTGGCAAACAAGCATACCCGCCTGATGGTAAGCAGTCTCCGTAGTCTATGTACGCCCGCAACTCCAGAGGAGTTACATGCGCGTTGCCGACCGTAACACTCCGCACCCTCGTTGAGCTCTGGACACTCCGGGTATGTCCTTAAACTACGTCCCAAAGAGAGGTATGGGCAATGTGAATGTCATCTCGCTTTGTGTGGTAGGGCACAGCGCAGCGGATGTCATTCCTGATCTAGAGCAGAGGCCGACTAGGGAAGTACCTCCACCTAAAGCTCCAGCATTTTGACCCGGAGGCTCAGCCAGTGCTCAGTGTGGATGCAGGACCTGGGGGGTTAGGTGCCCTTCTGGCACAACGCGACCCGGCAACCGGTGCCGAGCTCCCACTCGCGTTCGCCTCGCGCTCGCTCAATGCTAGCGAGAGGAACTACAGTCAACTTCAGAAAGAAGCCGCGGCCATCATTTTTGGTGTTAAAAAGTTCCACCAGTATCTATATGGCAGGCAAGATCCGTTCATTTTAAAAACCGACCATAGGCCTTTGTTGTCCATTTTCGGCAAAAATAGCGGCATTCCTGTCATGACCGCTTCCCGGCTACAGCGATATGCAATTATTTTATCAGCGTATAATTATAAGGTTCAGTATATAAGCAGTGCGAATAATCTCGTAGCTGATTATTTTTCTCGTGCGCCGTTGCCTAACATGAACAATGATGAGCATAACGAAGATTACGATGACGTGTCTTATTTAAACTTTTTAGACGACAGTGTGACTCCCGTGACAGCTGATAAAATAAGACAAGCTACCGGAAATGACCCTACACTAAAAAAAGTTTTTAGGTATATGAGTCTCGGTTGGCCGCGAAAGATAAGCTGTGCATCTATTGTACCTTATTTTAGATGCAAAGCCGACTTACAAATAGATCATGGTATTCTTTTCCGTGGTCACAGGGTGGTTATTCCGACAATATTTCGAGATCAGCTGTTACGTGAATTACACACCGGACATTTAGGTATTGTCAAGACGAAAAGCATCGCGCGCGGTAAGATGTGGTGGCCTAACATTGATGGCGATATCGAGCGCTGGATCGGCTCATGCGCCGCCTGCGTGGCCGTGCGCGCCGCCCCTCCCCGCGCCGCTCCCGCGCCTTGGCCGCGTCCTCCGTCTGCCTGGTACCGGGTACATATCGATTACATGTCTATTCATCAGAAAGTGTACCTAATTGTCATTGACGCATATAGCAAATGGTTAGAGTGTCTTTTGATGGACAAAGGTACTACTACTCGAGCGCTGATATGTAAACTTAAGGAAATATTTTCCAGATTTGGCGTACCGAATGTCATTGTATCCGACAATGATATTAAAATTAATTCGGCCGAATTCAATTCTTTTTGTGCAATGAATGGCATTCGTTACGTCACTTCTCCAGTTTATCACGCGGCCAGCAATGGTCAGGCCGAAAATTCTGTGAAAACATGTAAAAAGATGATTAAATGTATAGATAAAACAGATAAGTCAAAAGTTGAGGATAAACTAATGGGCTTATTATTCGAGTACCGTAATACTCCCCATTGTTCTACGGGCCAAACTCCAGCGAGTTTGATGATGGGCCGTAATTTAAGATCACGGCTAGATCTTGTGATACCAGATGTTAATAAAACTAAAGACAATATTGACAAATGTGTTATAGACAATTGTAGAAAATTCAATATCGGGGATCAAGTATGGGTTAAATGGTTTACTGAAAAAAAAGAGATCTGGGTTTTAGGCACTATTCAAAATAAAATTGGTAACCGAATGTTTTTGATTTATGTGCATACTAAAAATACTGTATGTAGACGCCACGTAGATCAAATGCTTATGTATACAGGTGGTGAATTTGACGTTATTAATGAAACCGAGGATGCCGGGGCTGACGAGGACTCGTGGTCGCCACCGCTCGAGCCGCCGCCAGCTCCGGCTGGTTCCGCGCCCCCGGCGGCGTGCGTGAACCCTCCGCCATCCTCCCTCCGGGCTGACAGTCCCCTACAGGCGGATGTTCAGCCGCGTGACGTAGTGAGCGATGAGTACGATACCGGGCTTTCCGGGGAGGAGGAGGAAGTAGAGGAGCGTGAGGGGTCGCGCGCGCCGGCCGCGGTGGTTCCGGAGGCCGCGGAGGCCGCGGTCGCACCTGCCGCGGAGGTGGCGCCCGCGCCCGCCGACGCACGGTTGCCGCCGCCGCTTCCGACAATTACTAGACCGAATTTAAGGCCTAGAGATAAAAATATTAGTTACAAATGTTAATGTTATTATGTGGTTTAGTTATGTGTGTGTTAGTTATTATACACCTTATGTAGTGTTAAGTACTCATGTATTGTTTATTCTATTGGCAGGTCTTACAATTAACGGTGGAGAAATGTGGTGTATTTGCATGTGTGCGTCCGCGCGCACACAGGCGCGGCTACTTGTAATGTACAAACCAGTAATAAACGAGCATCTATGGGAGTAGAGGAGCCGGTGTACCGGGCGGGCGCGCAGCCGTCCGCCGGCCGCCGGGACCCCGAGGCGAGGACCTGCTCGGTGTGCGGTATGAGGAGCCACGACGAGAGTAGGTGCCGATATAAGTCCTACCGGTGCCAGCTGTGTGGTGAAAAGGGACACCTCAAGAAAGTGTGTACTTCCAAGAAGCAGTCCAAGAGTCGTGTGAACAATGTTGAAGCGACAGAGTTCTCGGTAGAAGGTGGGGACTGCGATAATTGCAAGGAGTGTAAACTTCTAAGTTTAAGGTACGTTAATTATAAACCAATATTACTTAATGTATCTATTAATAACCTTGAATTGAACATGGAACTGGACTCGGGCTCCGGTGCTACCATTATTAACGATAAATTATACAGGAAAATATTCCCTAATGTATCATTATATAAAAGTGATTTAAAAATGTGTCTATACAATTATCATAAAATAACGCCAATAGGTTTTTTCGTTGCGAAAGTAAAGTTTATGTTAAAAGACCGATTTTTGAAAATTTATGTTATAGAAAACGGCGGCCCGCCATTATTGGGCCGTGATTTTATGGCGAAGTTTAATTTGTCATTCACTGTAGATAACAAATTTGTTACAGATGTAAAAATTAATCAGAGCTCGAGTGAGGTAACAAGGTTATTAGAACAGTTTAGGAGTTTATTCGAAGAAGGGTTGGGCAAATTTAATAAGTTCAAAGTACACTTGCAATTGAAAGAAAACGTTAAACCTAAGTTTTTCAAACCGCGGTCAGTTCCGTTTGCTCTAAAAAAACGGGTAGAGGAAGAAATCGACCGGCTGGTAGATTTAGGTATACTCGTACCGGTTAATTTTTCTGAATACGCAACGCCTATTGTGCCTGTTTTGAAGGAAAATGGCAAGGTCAAAATTGCAGGCGATTTCTCTGTCACGTTAAATAAAGACATGGTTATCGATAAGTATCCGATGCCGCGTATAGAGGAGGTGTTTGCTAAACTAGGCGGTGGTGAAAGTTACACGAAACTAGACCTTAGCAACGCGTACAATCAGTTCGTTTTGTCTGATAGCTCTCAGGCGCTTACGACCATTAGCACTACAAAAGGTCTTTACAAATATACTAGGCTAGTTTATGGTCTCGCCAACGGCCCGGCTATTTTTCAACGCGCTATGGAGTCACTGTTGGTAGGTATTGACGGAGTCAGCTGTTGGTTGGACGACGTGTGTGTGACGGGACCGACGAACGAGATTCATTTGGCGCGATTGCGAGAGGTTTTGACTAGGTTTAGTGATGCAGGTTTAAAGTTACAGAAAGAGAAATGTGTTTTCTTAGGTAGTAGTGTAACTTATTTAGGCTACGTTATTAATAAAAACGGCTTACGAACGTCTCAAAAAAAGGTGGAAGCTATTCATAAGGCACCAAGGCCGACTAATGTAACGGAGGTAAAGAGTTTTTTAGGACTCGTAAATTATTACCGTAGTTTCATTCCGAACGCATCGAACATGTTAAGTCCGTTACACGAACTACTGCGCGCGGAGGCAAAATGGGAGTGGGGACGTTCACAGGAGGAGGCGTTTCAGGCAGTAAAAAGGGAGTTAGGCTCTGAGCGCGTGTTGGCTCATTTTGACCCGGAGGCTCAGCCAGTGCTCAGTGTGGATGCAGGACCTGGGGGGTTAGGTGCCCTTCTGGCACAACGCGACCCGGCAACCGGTGCCGAGCTCCCACTCGCGTTCGCCTCGCGCTCGCTCAATGCTAGCGAGAGGAACTACAGTCAACTTCAGAAAGAAGCCGCGGCCATCATTTTTGGTGTTAAAAAGTTCCACCAGTATCTATATGGCAGGCAAGATCCGTTCATTTTAAAAACCGACCATAGGCCTTTGTTGTCCATTTTCGGCAAAAATAGCGGCATTCCTGTCATGACCGCTTCCCGGCTACAGCGATATGCAATTATTTTATCAGCGTATAATTATAAGGTTCAGTATATAAGCAGTGCGAATAATCTCGTAGCTGATTATTTTTCTCGTGCGCCGTTGCCTAACATGAACAATGATGAGCATAACGAAGATTACGATGACGTGTCTTATTTAAACTTTTTAGACGACAGTGTGACTCCCGTGACAGCTGATAAAATAAGACAAGCTACCGGAAATGACCCTACACTAAAAAAAGTTTTTAGGTATATGAGTCTCGGTTGGCCGCGAAAGATAAGCTGTGCATCTATTGTACCTTATTTTAGATGCAAAGCCGACTTACAAATAGATCATGGTATTCTTTTCCGTGGTCACAGGGTGGTTATTCCGACAATATTTCGAGATCAGCTGTTACGTGAATTACACACCGGACATTTAGGTATTGTCAAGACGAAAAGCATCGCGCGCGGTAAGATGTGGTGGCCTAACATTGATGGCGATATCGAGCGCTGGATCGGCTCATGCGCCGCCTGCGTGGCCGTGCGCGCCGCCCCTCCCCGCGCCGCTCCCGCGCCTTGGCCGCGTCCTCCGTCTGCCTGGTACCGGGTACATATCGATTACATGTCTATTCATCAGAAAGTGTACCTAATTGTCATTGACGCATATAGCAAATGGTTAGAGTGTCTTTTGATGGACAAAGGTACTACTACTCGAGCGCTGATATGTAAACTTAAGGAAATATTTTCCAGATTTGGCGTACCGAATGTCATTGTATCCGACAATGATATTAAAATTAATTCGGCCGAATTCAATTCTTTTTGTGCAATGAATGGCATTCGTTACGTCACTTCTCCAGTTTATCACGCGGCCAGCAATGGTCAGGCCGAAAATTCTGTGAAAACATGTAAAAAGATGATTAAATGTATAGATAAAACAGATAAGTCAAAAGTTGAGGATAAACTAATGGGCTTATTATTCGAGTACCGTAATACTCCCCATTGTTCTACGGGCCAAACTCCAGCGAGTTTGATGATGGGCCGTAATTTAAGATCACGGCTAGATCTTGTGATACCAGATGTTAATAAAACTAAAGACAATATTGACAAATGTGTTATAGACAATTGTAGAAAATTCAATATCGGGGATCAAGTATGGGTTAAATGGTTTACTGAAAAAAAAGAGATCTGGGTTTTAGGCACTATTCAAAATAAAATTGGTAACCGAATGTTTTTGATTTATGTGCATACTAAAAATACTGTATGTAGACGCCACGTAGATCAAATGCTTATGTATACAGGTGGTGAATTTGACGTTATTAATGAAACCGAGGATGCCGGGGCTGCCGAGGACTCGTGGTCGCCACCGCTCGAGCCGCCGCCAGCTCCGGCTGGTTCCGCGCCCCCGGCGGCGTGCGTGAACCCTCCGCCATCCTCCCTCCGGGCTGACAGTCCCCTACAGGCGGATGTTCAGCCGCGTGACGTAGTGAGCGATGAGTACGATACCGGGCTTTCCGGGGAGGAGGAGGAAGTAGAGGAGCGTGAGGGGTCGCGCGCGCCGGCCGCGGTGGTTCCGGAGGCCGCGGAGGCCGCGGTCGCACCTGCCGCGGAGGTGGCGCCCGCGCCCGCCGACGCACGGTTGCCGCCGCCGCTTCCGACAATTACTAGACCGAATTTAAGGCCTAGAGATAAAAATATTAGTTACAAATGTTAATGTTATTATGTGGTTTAGTTATGTGTGTGTTAGTTATTATACACCTTATGTAGTGTTAAGTACTCATGTATTGTTTATTCTATTGGCAGGTCTTACAATTAACGGTGGAGAAATGTGGTGTATTTGCATGTGTGCGTCCGCGCGCACACAGGCGCGGCTACTTGTAATGTACAAACCAGTAATAAACGAGCATCTATCAGATCCGGTTGTTTCACTAAAGTACTTGTAGATACCTCACTGGCGACGAGGATGGGATACCACCTGTATACATAAGCATTTGATCTACGTGGCGTCTACATACAGTATTTTTAGTATGCACATAAATCAAAAACATTCGGTTACCAATTTTATTTTGAATAGTGCCTAAAACCCAGATCTCTTTTTTTTCAGTAAACCATTTAACCCATACTTGATCCCCGATATTGAATTTTCTACAATTGTCTATAACACATTTGTCAATATTGTCTTTAGTTTTATTAACATCTGGTATCACAAGATCTAGCCGTGATCTTAAATTACGGCCCATCATCAAACTCGCTGGAGTTTGGCCCGTAGAACAATGGGGAGTATTACGGTACTCGAATAATAAGCCCATTAGTTTATCCTCAACTTTTGACTTATCTGTTTTATCTATACATTTAATCATCTTTTTACATGTTTTCACAGAATTTTCGGCCTGACCATTGCTGGCCGCGTGATAAACTGGAGAAGTGACGTAACGAATGCCATTCATTGCACAAAAAGAATTGAATTCGGCCGAATTAATTTTAATATCATTGTCGGATACAATGACATTCGGTACGCCAAATCTGGAAAATATTTCCTTAAGTTTACATATCAGCGCTCGAGTAGTAGTACCTTTGTCCATCAAAAGACACTCTAACCATTTGCTATATGCGTCAATGACAATTAGGTACACTTTCTGATGAATAGACATGTAATCGATATGTACCCGGTACCAGGCAGACGGAGGACGCGGCCAAGGCGCGGGAGCGGCGCGGGGAGGGGCGGCGCGCACGGCCACGCAGGCGGCGCATGAGCCGATCCAGCGCTCGATATCGCCATCAATGTTAGGCCACCACATCTTACCGCGCGCGATGCTTTTCGTCTTGACAATACCTAAATGTCCGGTGTGTAATTCACGTAACAGCTGATCTCGAAATATTGTCGGAATAACCACCCTGTGACCACGGAAAAGAATACCATGATCTATTTGTAAGTCGGCTTTGCATCTAAAATAAGGTACAATAGATGCACAGCTTATCTTTCGCGGCCAACCGAGACTCATATACCTAAAAACTTTTTTTAGTGTAGGGTCATTTCCGGTAGCTTGTCTTATTTTATCAGCTGTCACGGGAGTCACACTGTCGTCTAAAAAGTTTAAATAAGACACGTCATCGTAATCTTCGTTATGCTCATCATTGTTCATGTTAGGCAACGGCGCACGAGAAAAATAATCAGCTACGAGATTATTCGCACTGCTTATATACTGAACCTTATAATTATACGCTGATAAAATAATTGCATATCGCTGTAGCCGGGAAGCGGTCATGACAGGAATGCCGCTATTTTTGCCGAAAATGGACAACAAAGGCCTATGGTCGGTTTTTAAAATGAACGGATCTTGCCTGCCATATAGATACTGGTGGAACTTTTTAACACCAAAAATGATGGCCGCGGCTTCTTTCTGAAGTTGACTGTAGTTCCTCTCGCTAGCATTGAGCGAGCGCGAGGCGAACGCGAGTGGGAGCTCGGCACCGGTTGCCGGGTCGCGTTGTGCCAGAAGGGCACCTAACCCCCCAGGTCCTGCATCCACACTGAGCACTGGCTGAGCCTCCGGGTCAAAATGAGCCAACACGCGCTCAGAGCATAACTCCCTTTTTACTGCCTGAAACGCCTCCTCCTGTGAACGTCCCCACTCCCATTTTGCCTCCGCGCGCAGTAGTTCGTGTAACGGACTTAACATGTTCGATGCGTTCGGAATGAAACTACGGTAATAATTTACGAGTCCTAAAAAACTCTTTACCTCCGTTACATTAGTCGGCCTTGGTGCCTTATGAATAGCTTCCACCTTTTTTTGAGACGTTCGTAAGCCGTTTTTATTAATAACGTAGCCTAAATAAGTTACACTACTACCTAAGAAAACACATTTCTCTTTCTGTAACTTTAAACCTGCATCACTAAACCTAGTCAAAACCTCTCGCAATCGCGCCAAATGAATCTCGTTCGTCGGTCCCGTCACACACACGTCGTCCAACCAACAGCTGACTCCGTCAATACCTACCAACAGTGACTCCATAGCGCGTTGAAAAATAGCCGGGCCGTTGGCGAGACCATAAACTAGCCTAGTATATTTGTAAAGACCTTTTGTAGTGCTAATGGTCGTAAGCGCCTGAGAGCTATCAGACAAAACGAACTGATTGTACGCGTTGCTAAGGTCTAGTTTCGTGTAACTTTCACCACCGCCTAGTTTAGCAAACACCTCCTCTATACGCGGCATCGGATACTTATCGATAACCATGTCTTTATTTAACGTGACAGAGAAATCGCCTGCAATTTTGACCTTGCCATTTTCCTTCAAAACAGGCACAATAGGCGTTGCGTATTCAGAAAAATTAACCGGTACGAGTATACCTAAATCTACCAGCCGGTCGATTTCTTCCTCTACCCGTTTTTTTAGAGCAAACGGAACTGACCGCGGTTTGAAAAACTTAGGTTTAACGTTTTCTTTCAATTGCAAGTGTACTTTGAACTTATTAAATTTGCCCAACCCTTCTTCGAATAAACTCCTAAACTGTTCTAATAACCTTGTTACCTCACTCGAGCTCTGATTAATTTTTACATCTGTAACAAATTTGTTATCTACAGTGAATGACAAATTAAACTTCGCCATAAAATCACGGCCCAATAATGGCGGGCCGCCGTTTTCTATAACATAAATTTTCAAAAATCGGTCTTTTAACATAAACTTTACTTTCGCAACGAAAAAACCTATTGGCGTTATTTTATGATAATTGTATAGACACATTTTTAAATCACTTTTATATAATGATACATTAGGGAATATTTTCCTGTATAATTTATCGTTAATAATGGTAGCACCGGAGCCCGAGTCCAGTTCCATGTTCAATTCAAGGTTATTAATAGATACATTAAGTAATATTGGTTTATAATTAACGTACCTTAAACTTAGAAGTTTACACTCCTTGCAATTATCGCAGTCCCCACCTTCTACCGAGAACTCTGTCGCTTCAACATTGTTCACACGACTCTTGGACTGCTTCTTGGAAGTACACACTTTCTTGAGGTGTCCCTTTTCACCACACAGCTGGCACCGGTAGGACTTATATCGGCACCTACTCTCGTCGTGGCTCCTCATACCGCACACCGAGCAGGTCCTCGCCTCGGGGTCCCGGCGGCCGGCGGACGGCTGCGCGCCCGCCCGGTACACCGGCTCCTGCTTCACGGCCACGGCCACTGCATCGGCGCGTGCCTTCTGCGCGCACTCCGTCTGCTGTGCCAGCTCCATCGCCTTCGCCAGCGTGAGCGTGGTGGCGTCCTGCTCGAAGAGTCGCTCGCGCTCCTTGCCGGCGCGTAGCCCCAGCACGAACTTGTCCCGCAGCAGCATGTCCAGCGAGTTTCCAAACTCGCAGTGTACGGCGAGTCCTCTGATTCTAGCCGCCCACTTCTCGACACTCTCCCCCACGTCACGCATAGCCTCGTAGAATTTGGTCTTATCAGCGAAGGTACACCTCTTCGGAGTAAAATGACCGTCGAGCACCCTCAACAACTCGTCGTACCCGACCTCTTCTACCTTACTCGGGTACACAAGGTTCTTCAACAGCCGGTATGTATCGTCATGCAGATGTGTCAGTAGCACTGCCTGTCTCATCTCATCTTTAATTTGGTTTAAAACAATGAACTGCTTCAAACGACTACTGAAAATTTCCCATTCTTGGGTGTTATGGTCAAAATGACTTAAATTTCCGATAAAAGTAGTAGCCATTATAAATAACAATTATTTTAAATACACACGCGGGTAAGTCACGGATCGTCGCCAGTGAGGTATCTACAAGTACTTTAGTGAAACAACCGGATCTGATAGATGCTCGTTTATTACTGGTTTGTACATTACAAGTAGCCGCGCCTGTGTGCGCGCGGACGCACACATGCAAATACACCACACATACACACTAGCAGTTTTAGGTTTAAAGATCTTTATTTCTCATAAGAATACAAAATATTCACTTACATGAGAATTTTTCTTTTTTTTTCATGCAAAAAAGCATTTTAGCGGTGAGCGCACACTTATATCAAAAAACGTAGGTACATGTATGACATAAACTAAAAATCCAAAAGTTAAACTAAACACAATAAAATAAAATAAAAACATTTTTGGTGGGTAAGTGAAATAACAAATCGAAACCATTTGCAATAGAGTGCGAGCGTAGTTGCTACGGCCCGGACCGGCTGCCTCATAGTAACAGAGATAAGATAAGGCTACTACGTATTTACACGGATATAAAGAGCGTGGAGGTGACAAAGCGCTTTCTCTAGTTTGGCTTTAATGTTCCGATAAATGATATTGATAATATTTATTTCTTAAATTTTTGGTATTTTTGCGTAATATTGGACTTAGTCAATTTGTGTAAGAATGTCCCTATAATATTTATTTATTATTTATTTATTTATTAAGTTTAAGAAGCAATTATAAATATTAGTTATGTCTATATATATATATATATATATATATATATATATATATATATATATGTAACGTAATAACGTTACATGTTTAATAAATAGACCTTAAGAGCTACTACTTATCTAATTAAAAATATATTAACAACTCTAAACTATATTACACACTAATATATACAACAATACTGTTTTAAACTATGTATTTAGGATTATAAAATCATCTTCACGCTGATTAATTTGAATATGTCGCGCCATAGTTATTACATTCACTCACAATAATGTTACATTCGCGAGTGCATGAATGAAGTGCATTGATCGGTGCGCTTTGTCATCGCGCGCCGCCGCTCGCTCATTCATTCTACCTTTGAAGTTGAGTGGAACGCACGTCGCTTAAATATCGATCTCTGCTACGGTTTGAAATAACGAATCCGTAATCGAATTTTAACTTCGTCCCTACGTGTTCCTCGACTATTATAAAATCACTGTGGTGTTTAATTATGTTTTTAAGTGTACCCCGAATTGGGGTCCAAAGTCCAGAGTGACTTTTTATTGGCTTCCTGCTTGCCGCCCGCTTGCCGTTTTGCTACTGGCGTGCTTCTGGCCCTTTCCCCGACTCAGCGCCACGAAGTTGCAGCTGCGCTGAACTCAGCGCTGACCAGAAAAATCGGCGCCTACCACCTCGGCACCGTCAGGGGAGTACTCTGGCTACGAACGACTTGCGGAATCCGATCTTGCATAGTATTAGCGCGAACCACGCTATTATACCCATTTTTACCAACTGAGCTGGTTGTGGAAATAAATATTTTGAGCGTTCTTCTGCCTCCTCATTTATAATTCCTCATACCTAAGAGACGTTTTAGGAGGTAGAACTTGCCAAACGCGACAATATATATATATATATATATATATATATATATATATATATTATATATATATATATGTTTTGCCTGAACATCACAGATAAAGCTGTATAGGAAACTAGACAGGTGAATGCCACACACGCTTGATTTTACCTGTGCAGTTCTTAAAACTTCGCAGGTATACCCTACTGTGTATGGCCAGCTTTACAGAAAACCGCAGCCAAATAACACTAGACCTAGAATTATAGATATATTTTTGGTCTCTATTTTATATATTTACTATCTATATTTATGTATGTATGTTTATTTGCTTTAATTGTGTTTAGTCTGTAATAGACTCGAAGGCCATGTTGTGTGTAAAAATAGGCTTCATAATGTGTTTGCAACACCTTCACTTTTTCATTCATTGTTTTGTTTCCGCTTTGGGTAAAGGTTTTCTGGAAGAGATCGCTCTTTAGCCATAAGACCGCCTGTTGTCTGCCTCTATCATTAATCAGTTGTGTTTTTTGAAGCTGTATATTTTTCTGAGGTGTGCCAATAAAGAGCATTCTATCTATCTCACTAAGGCAGAGACGCTTTCCATATAAATTTTTGTACATTGACCCGCCTCAATTTCTTTATTCTTCGATTAAGGCATTAACATTTATTAGGGTTCCGTAGCCAAATGGCAAAAAACGGAACCCTTATAGATTCGTCATGTCCGTCTGTCTGTCCGATTCTGTCACAGCCACTTTTTTCCGAAACTATAAGAGCTGTACTGTTCAAACTTAGTAAGTGGATGTATTCTATGAACCGCATTAAGATTTTCACACAAAAATTGATAAAAAAAACAATAAATTTTGGGGGTTCCCCATACTTAGAACTGAAACTCAAAAAATCTTTTTTCATCAAACCCATACGTGTGGGGTATCTATGGATAGGTCTTCAAAAATTATATTGAGGTTTCTAATATAATTTTTTTCTAAACTGAATAGTTTGCGCGAGAGACACTTCCAAAGTGGTAAAATGTGTGTCCTCCCCCCCCCCCCCCGTAACTTCTAAAATAACAGAATGAAAAATCTAAAAAAAATATATGATATACATTGCCATGTAAACTTCCACCGAAAATTGGTTTGAACGAGATCTAGTAAGTAGTTTTTTTTATTACGTCATGAAAAGAAAAAAAATGTACAAAATATTGCATCCGTGAGCTTACAAATTTCTAGTGGAATTTTGTTGTAGAATTTTGTACAATTTCCCAAGGACTTTTTTGTTTTTACTAGTCTATAAGAAGATATCCTGCTACTAGCTTGTTGACATCCCTATTGCACTCGCATACCCCACTACTACCCCGCTCAAGATGCCGCTTCTCAATCGGCCCGATTCAAAGAATGAAATACGACAACGATAACTTCTGGTTTAGATAAGTTCTCATTTAAAGCTTGACCAGAAATATATGATCACGCGCCATGTTGCGGAATTTCATACTAAACTGAACTGTCACCCTATACATCAGAATAACAGCGCCCTCTTGACAATGATCATATATATCTGGTCGGGCTTTAGATATCGTTTATATGTCGTATAATTGACAGAAGCAGCTCGATTCGGGCAACCAATTTCATTTTGACGATAGAAATATCGTAGATAGATCTTATTGGGATCACAGCGGAATCTAAAGTTTAAATTAGTCTTTCCAAATCTTAAACGTGTCGTTATCATTCACTGTGCGAGCTTGATAGTAATATGATAACGCAAGTGCAATAGAGACGTCAACAGGCGGGTCAAGGTACGAAAATCTATACGGAAAGCTTCTTTAACTATAATTTAGTTTGTCAAGTCGCGCAGTTTTGGCTGTAATAATTTCCGATCGGCCAACGCAAGCACGCGATTGGTCCGTAGATTACCACCACCACGCGATGACCACAGAAATAGGCGACTAGTTCACGGACATATTGCATCATTATTATTATTTATTATTTTACTATTTGATTCCAAGAATCTAAGGTCTTTTTATTTTTATTTATTTACGTTACGGAGATCTAACAGCTATCAATACATAATAGCGCAAATGAATAAGAAAACTATAAGAAGTGTCAATTTTAGTTTTTCATACTATGGACGGTAGAGGTAAGGAGAACAATCTCTTATGGGAGAACTGTTGCTAACGTGTCCAACTGGCAGCTGTAAATAATAGTTCGAAATCCTTCCTGTGGCGCTAGGGTAGCACAAGGACATGGCATGAACTTAGACGTTACTGACGGAGTGAAGTGCGCTGTCAGTGATTTGAAAGTTTTTATCAAAGTCTAAAATTTAATCGCGATGTATTGTAGCGCCACCTCTTTGTTAACCTTCTTTCATTCATTCTTTCCACGTGTCCAAACCATCTCAACATACCTTTCTCAATTTTTGTCACTACATCTTCGTTCAGTCCACACTTTTCCCTTATCACACTGTTCCTAATTCTATCTTGTAATTGTACACCAAATGCACTTCTCAATGCTCTCATTTCCACTGCATTCACTTGACTCTGATGCCTCTTCTGCCATACCCAACTTTCGCTCATAATAAAAAATATTCCATGAACTTTAGTAATTGCTGTTATATGATGGTTGTCATCGCCAGGGCAGCTTAGTTTGAAGTCATTTCCTGAGTGGTTTTTGCCCTGGATGGGCCTTCCAAGGCTCTGATTTTTTAGCATGTTCCATCATGTATTTGTGGTGCTAAATTAATAAGATGATATGCAGGAGCCGCTGCTTTTTTGAGCTGCGAGCTCATGAAACAAATATTTTTTGACAGCTACTGTAAGTAGAAAATATAGTGTCTTCAAATTTGCTTCCTTGTTGGCTCCTTTGTCTCTGAAGTCTGACCATGTGTTTGTTTCCAGTCTGCTGGTGAAATAATGTGGTCGGGAGGAATTGTCACGGCTGTGAGTTGAGTCCTCACTTGGGATTTCCAGCTGGTAAGAATCTCAGACTATATAATGTCTCTTGAAGGTTAGGATGCTTCATGCTTATGGTAGCTAATGAAATCATCTTTTCCTTTCAGCTGATCGGGAGTTATTAGTTGAGTTGCTACTTTTGTTTGCAGTTTAGATTATGGAAGGTTTTTTTGTAAATTTACTTGATTTGATTTTATACTGGACGGAGAAGTCGCCCTACGCGCTAAAGCCTTCGCGTCCGAACCTGACGTTGAAGACCGTCTGCGGTGCTCCGTGGTGTTGGGTCAGTCGCCTGCCACTGTAATTGCTTCTGGCACAACGGACGATGGCACAACGGGCTTGAACTGGCGGTAACACATTTGTAGACTAGGTTGGTGAACGATTTCCTTCTATCCTAGAGGCATAATTTTAAATTTAAAGTACATAGTAAATTAAATACAAATCGTATGTGATGGCAATTGATATTTAAGGGACTAACAATCATAGATAGGACTGCTTTTAAATCATTAGGAACCTTTTAATACGACCCTGCTCTATCAACTGACAATATTAATTTAAGGTGCTAAAGGTGCAGTGAGCTTACCGTGTAAGAAGATAGAAATAAACTGTGTTACAAAAAGTAACATTTTATTTAATGTCCTTTAGTACTCCTGAATGGCGGATGGAAATAATTGTTAGCACCTGCTTGAGGTTTTGTGTTTTTGTCAGATATGAAATTTTGAAGAAAATTTTAGTTATATTTAGTAACATTATTGTCCGCGGTTTTCCTCGGGGTTTTCTCAAAGCCGGGCGAGAAATACTAGCGTGACACAGCGTTTAAGGGAGAAAGGTCATGATCCTCGTTCCGGGTCTTTCCTGATGCAGAGGCTGTCTATCGCGATCCAGCGTGGCAACGCGACGAGTGTGATGGGCACCTTTGCATCCACAAGGGCGCGGGATGAGGTTTTCAACTAAGTTTCATTTAGTTTAGTTTTAGTTAATATAAATGTATTTTTAATGTAATATTTATGACTTAAGTGTAATTTTTAAATATATGTAATTTAAAGTTAAATAATGTTGTTATTTATACCGATAGATATCAAACATACATTTCTTCACTCTTGTACTTATTTACCAATTATTTAATATCTTATTTCAACAACAATTAATATCTAACATTAATTTATGTAATTCAAATCTATTTTCTGACTATAAAGATATAAATATTATTAAAATCATAGTACTAAATAAATTTCACGAGAAATTAATAAAATACATAAAATTTATCGGGGCGTGACTTTGAAAGTAGGGATGTTTCTTGTAATTTTGCTTAATTATTGTAATGTAGGTAGTTAATAAATACTTTGATAAACGCCTGACAGCGCAGGTAGATAGAAGAGGCATTCTTGCAATACACGAATACTCCTAACGGTTGTGTTTCCTTGTGCTCCTGTAGATATAATTATCCCGGGGGATTTATTGAGTACGTTACAGTGGCGACGAGTCAATTAAATAGGAGATCTCTCGACGGACAAAAAAATTAACACTGGAGTTCGATATGTCGATCGGAAAGTTGAGTGTGTTCGATGTTAAGTGCGGGGTGTGGTCGTCATACGTGGATCGGCTCAATATGTACTTGAAGGTTAATAAAGTGGCGGACGATATGAAGTTACCAGTGCTTATCGCGTCTATGGGGGACGAAGCATATGAACTATTGGTGAATTTGGCTAGCCCGAAAGAACCTGCGGCGTTAACATTTGACGAGGCGGTAAAGATATTGCAAGTTCGGAGAAAAACTGGATGACAACATGCGGGATCAGTTCGTGTGTGGGATCAGGAGTGACATTATTCGCCAGCGGCTATTTGCGGAGAGTGACGACGTGACCTATGCGCGAGCGGTGAAGGTCGCGACCGCCCTCGAGGCGGCGGAACGGGACGCGGCCGCGGTGGAGGCGTAGGGGTCACGGGAATCGGAGGCTAGCGGGAGCGGCGGCGGCGGAGAGGCGGCCCGCGGTGCATGCGCTCGCGCCGGCTGGCGGGAGCGGCCTACGCAAGCGGCAAGGTGGCGGAGCGGGCCCGGCATGGGCCAGCCAGCAGCGAGCGGGATTCGGGAGGGCCAACCGGCCCAGCGGGGGCCCTGTAGTCGGGCCGCAACAACGCTATTCGTCTTGTGGGGCCTGTGGCGCGCAAAACCATACCTACGGGAGCTGTCGCTATAAAAACTTTGTATGCAGCAAGTGCCAGCGCACTGGTCATTTACGCCGGGTTTGCCCAGAGTGGGGGAGGGCGGAGATAAGTGGCCTGCATTTTGGAAATGCACAACAGATGGAGCACGCGGAGACCAGCGGGAATGATTATGACATCGAACAAGAGTTAAACCATCTGTGTTTGAACGACTATAAACCAGTAAGTGTTTCTGTGTATATAGACAGTAAACTTGTTACTATGGAAATTGATACGGGCACAGCAATTGCCTGTATAAGTAAGAAAATGTATGACGACCTATTTAACTATTGTGAGTTGGAATCCGGTAATACTGTTTTCACATTTATCAATAATTATAAGTTTAAACCATGGGGCATGATTAGACCTACAGTTAGATACGGCAATATAACGAAAGTTTTGCAATTATTTATAATAGATTCCGGTACGACTTCATTAATAGGAAGGCAATGGTTGGCCGAATTAGGTATTAAGGTTCCGGATATCCCTATTCCCAAATTTAGCTGTAACTTTGTATCTGGGAAAGAGGAGTTAAAACATGTGAATGACAAGATTGTTAATTTGCTCGACAGATATAAGGAGCTGTTCAGTGGCGGTCTGGGTCGGTACACGGGCGGCAAGGCGACGCTGGCGGTGCGCGAGGGGGCGGCGCCGGTGTTCCACCGCGCGCGACCGCTGCCGTACGCGCTGTGTGCGCGGGTGGACGCCGAGCTGGACGCCATGCTGCGCGCGGGCGTCATCGAGCCCGTGGACCACTCTGACTGGGCCTCGCCACTGGTACCAATTCCTAAGCCTGACGGCACTCTTAGATTATGTGCGGACTATAAATCTACTTTGAACCCCGTCTTACTGATCGATCGTTATCCTTTGCCTAAAATTGACGATGTGTTAGTAGGTTTAAACGGTAATAAATATTTTAGCAAGATTGACTTATCGCAGGCATACAACCAGGTGGAACTGGATGAGTCGAAGTTGTACACCGTAATAAATACTCATCGAGGCCTCTTCAGGTATAATCGTTTAGTTTATGGACTGGCATCGAGTGTAGGTATTTTCCAAAGAATAATGACGGTTTTATTAAAAGGAATTCCAAACGTTCAGGTATTTTTGGACGATGTGATAATAGGGGGAAAGACAGAGGCGGAGCATATTAACTCTCTGGAATTGGTTCTGCAACGTTTGTTAGACAACGGGTTAAAGTTAAAGAAAAGTAAATGCGTTTTCTTAACCCAAGAGGTTACTTATCTGGGGTACGTGGTCTCCAAAGACGGGATAAGGGCAGATAAGTCAAAAATAAATTCAATTCTAAAAATGTCTGCTCCACAAAATGTGACCGAATTACGTTCTTTCTTAGGAATGGTCAATTTCTTTGCGAAGTTCGTCAAAAATATTAGTTTCATATTAGCACCGTTGTATAACTTACTACGAAAAAATGTAATTTGGAACTGGGACGGGGAGTGTGAGTGGTCTTTCAGGGAAGTAAAGAAATTGTTGACAAGCGCGGAGGTACTGGCCCATTACGATCCAGACCTCCCGCTGGTGCTCACTTGTGACGGGAGCCCGAGGGGCGTCGGGGCGGTACTTTCGCAAAGGGACGAGAGGGGGCGCGAGCGGGCAGTTGCGTTTGCATCGAGGTCACTTAGTGATGCGGAAAAAAATTATTCGCAGATTCATCGCGAAGGGTTAGCTATAATATTCGCGTTAAAGAAATTTCACCAATATTTATACGGTCGCAAATTTTTATTGCGCACTGATCATAAACCTTTGGTTTCGATATTTGGCGAACATAAAAACATTCCTCAAATGACGGCTAGTAGGATACAGAGGTGGGCCGTTATTTTGTCCGCGTACGATTACGAGATACAATACGTCAAAACTACAGATAATTGCGCGGACGGCTTGTCGCGGTTGCCGGAGGCGGGGCGGTCGGAGGAGGCTACTATTCCGGAGCAGACATATTTACATTTCGCTCAAGAGGCTTTACTGTTAGATTACAATGTTGTAAAATTAAAAACGGCTAAGGACGCCATGCTTAGTAGGGTTTTATCGTACGTTAGGGACGGTTGGCCGCCGGAATGTGACATAGACAATTTAAGGCCATATTTCAACAGGAAACAAGAACTTTACGAAGAGCTCGGCTGTTTAATGTGGGGTCATAGGGTAGTGATACCGGAGAGCTGTAGAGCTAGGGTATTAGAAATAATTCATGAACCCCATATGGGTATCGTGAAATCTAAAGCGATGGCCCGTAGTTACGTTTGGTGGCCCGGGGTAGATGAGGCTATAGAGGCGGCGTGCCGGGCGTGCGCGGTGTGTGCGGCGCACGCGGACCAGCCGCCGCGCCACGCACCGAGCGCCTGGCCCTGGCCCGCGCGGCCCTGGGCGAGGCTGCATTTAGATTACCTGGGACCTATCAACGGTAAATGTATCTCGTCGTGCTAGACGCCATGTCGAAATGGATCGAGGTATTTCAAGTGCCCAGTACAGCCGCTAGCTTTACAATAAATATACTTACGGAGTTGTGGAGTAGGTACGGGTTGCCTAAACAGTTGGTGACTGACAATGGGCCACCGTTTTCCAGTAAGGAATTTAAAGAGCATACCAGTCATAACTATATTGAGCACATATTCACAGCGCCCTACCACCCCGCGTCCAATGGGGCCTGTGAGAACGCGGTCAAAACTGTGAAACGAGTGATAAAAAAAGCTATATCGGAACAAAGACCCGTTTTAGAATCTCTTAATACTTATTTATTGCATTACCGTAACACAGAACATTCCACGACGGGAGAAACGCCTTCAATGCTGTTAATGAATCGTAGACTCCGCACTAGGTTAGACGCTTTAAAGCCAGATAGGGGAGCTAAGGTCCTAGCCGCACAGAAAAAACAAACAGAGGCGGCAGGAGGGACGCAGCGGAGGGTGGAGGCGGGAGACACAGTGTGGTACCGGCAATACTTACAAGGTGAGAAGTGAGTTCCAGGTACGGTTTTAAAAGAATTAGGGACAACAAATTATAAGGTTATTGATAAGGATGGTAAGGAAGTGCACAGACATATCGATCAGTTGAGACGGAGGACAAGTAGGCTAAGTTCGCTGGCAGGGCCAAATGAAGATTTGGTTCATACTACCCAGGAACTAGTGGTGAGGCCCGAGGAGTTGGGTGAGGGCGAAGGTAATGGTGAGCTCGAAACGGAGGGAGAAGAAGAGACGTGGCATGATGCCGACCGCGAGGATCCTCAGCCGAGCCCTGCTAAAGCACCAAACGCATCTGTACCGCCCCAGACTCGCACTGAGCGTCATGTGAGACAATGTCGTATAGACAATCCTCCTAAGTATAAGTACTAATTTAAAGGTTACCATCATTTGGGGTTGTAATTGTAATTAAGTGTGGAGGGATGTAATGTAGGTAGTTAATAAATACTTTGATAAACGCCTGACAGCGCAGGTAGATAGAAGAGGCATTCTTGCAATACACGAATACTCCTAACGGTTGTGTTTCCTTGTGCTCCTGTAGATATAATTATCCCGGGGGATTTATTGAGTACGTTACAATTATGGTTTTAACTAATTAATTAATGAAGATACTAGGATCAACAGCTAATTAACAAATAATCTAAGTTTGAAGAAAGTCATCGGGACAAGTCAAGAAACTTTTCAAAGTCACTCTTGTATTGGAGTGATCTGCATTCAAAAATACATTAATGAAACACTCTTGTATTGGAGTTATCTGCATTCAAAAATACATTAATGAAACACTCTTGTATTGGAGTGATCTGCATTCAAAAATACATTAATGAAAGGTTTTCAGGAATATTTTTCTTACTGAAGTACATGTCTTTTACAAAATATAATTAAAAAAAAAAACTACAACGTCCTTATCTTCGTCCAAAAGAGAGGTATGGGCATTGTGAATACCATCTCGCTTTGTGTGGTAGGGCACAGCACAGCGGATGTCATTCCAGATCTAGAGCAGAGCCCAATTGGGGAAGTACCTCCACCTTACAGAAAACCGCAGCCAAATATAGCCTGCCGGTGAGTAAAGTTGTCAGAGCTCAACGAGGGTGCGGAGTGTTAGGGCCGGCAACGCGTATATAACTCCTCTGGAGGTGCAGTCATACATAGGCTATGGAGACAGCTTACCATCAGGCTGGCCGTATGATTGTATGCCACCGACGTAGTATTAAAAAAAGTATAGTTAAAATGAACTACCATGCATTCACTTATTAACGCTTATTTCGTGTTAATACTAGGTAGGAATAATAAATCCATTTCCTTATTTCTTCCAAGTATATAATATCAACCAATAATTAGGTTATTTTAAAGTAATTTTCTTCCGCGAATGCATCTTATTATTGCGCTTAAATGCCAGCGATTATTTCCTGTAATCGCTTTCAGAAAACACTGCAAAATGACCCTTAGTAGTAAGGTAATAAAGTACAGGGGTTGTTTTTGTTTGAAAATGTTAGGTGAAATTGTCGCGTGTTCTGTAGAGCATAATGCTCAAATGGCTAAAGAAAGTAGGCTGAAGTGAGTAGATATGCACAGAACGGCAAAACTTATAGTAAAGTAATAGTTATTTGTTTTACATGAGGGCAAAGTTGTAGTTTAACCGCTCATATTGATACCCGAGTAAGCGAGAAATTCCAAGATTGAAGAGGTTCGAAAAGTGGAATCTTGAGATAAAAAGTGTAAAGCAGGGTTTTTTTACCAGAATTTTTTTTACACAGACGTCCAGTTTTTGCGGGTACGGTAATACGCATACGGTTGCTGCAGAAAACTGCTGTACCCGCAAAAAATTATCAATGCACGTTAATTTCGCTTTCTCTCCATCACTGTCCATATTAGTGCGACAGAGACAGTTGCGTTTCGTTTGCTACGGAGCGTAAACTATTGGCACGTTAGCTAGGCACCCAGGCATCATTCCGATATCATTTTGATGTCGTGTACGTTCGAATTGTCCACGCTACAGGTCACTAATGGAGCGCGGCTCGAGGTCAACTGTGACTCATTAAATATACAATAACGACCAACTTGAACCTGATAACGCTATCATACCGTTATACGTTTAAAAATAGAACGATTCGATTAAATCGTTGTCGGTACAGTCAACGTAAATATAAGAATAAGGGTTGGGTTTATATCTACAGACATCGAGCGTGCCAGACACGTGCCGTGGCAGACAAAATAATATTCGTCACGATATCAATTTAAAGGATGACTCTAGCCCGGGCCGGAGCTTCCGGCGCTTCGTTTATGGACTTTCTATGGACAACACCACGTGATCACCGATCAGCCGTCATAGAAAATGACGTGTCGGACGTCTCGGCCCGGGCCCGGGCCGGTCTAGCGTGTCTCAACCGTAAGTATTCAATTCTATAGTAAAAAATGCCACTATACTGAAATCGACCGAGATATAAACCGTGATTACCTTTTTTTTTATTTTTATTGAGCTCCCGATACGGTTTCACGGTTTATATCCCGGTCGATTGAATTCTAGTAAAACTAACCGTGAATCATTCAAAACTGTTATTTAAAAAAATGCCGACAGACAACTAAAGTAAAAAAATGTCGACAGACAACTATAGTAACAAAGAAAAACTGGGCTATGGGATGAAAAACCTAATAAAACGGTATCCAATTATATTTCCGGCAGACGGTGACTTGCCCCCACAAGATGGGCTCCCACAATAAGCGACATCTAGGCTGGCTCAAGGGCAACACCGGTGTGAGCGGCTCAGGAGTGTTGAGATGTGTTCGCTGCTTTCTACCCCGTGGCTGTTAACAGCCACTGCGCGAACTCGCGTCTTATGCATTTTTAACTTTCACCCCTGGAGCATATAGCTCTAACGACTCCACTCTGGCCAGCCGGCCAAGGCAAGCGAAAGGCGAGAATCTTGACCCTCTCCTTTGGGTTACAAAACTCCCCAGGAGCGCTCAGGTACGTGGGGTCGCTACTTCCCAACAGCTCGCCACAAGCTGCCCTATTATTATTATGATTAACCATAGAGACCGTTATACTGTACAATGCATACTGTACTGTATACTGTAATATGGATTAACTGGTTGAAATAAAAGATTTTTTTAGATGTACATATCTATCATATTGTACCTAGTAATTATTTATTTTAAAATTTTTATAATGTAAAGTTTATCCTAAAATTGACAATCGTATTTTTAATGCTGCCATGTATTTCGACGACCGGTCTGGCCTATTGGGTAATGACAATGACCTGACCCTGCCTACGACTAATTAATAGAATCAGGCGTTACTTTGCGGAAATCCATGCTAATTAAAGCAAAAAATATTACTTTGCTAATCCGCGAGAAAATAGCGTGTTAGTCAAACAGTGCTAACCCGTTATACTTACTTGCGTATTTTTACATGCAATTAATGTTCCCACCCTCCCACCGCAAAAATAAATACGCAAATAAATATAACAACCCACCACCAAAAGTACAAAACTCGACACGTGTTTCGCCTCTCTACGAGGCATCCTCAGGAGATGCTGGAGATGTTGACGGTCTGACACCCGACAACTGTCAGTGTAAGTAAGTGTCAGTGTAAGTAAGTAGGATTAGCAAAGTAATATTTCTTGCTTTAACCTGCCTACGACGCCGATGGTCCCGGGTTCAAATCCTGGTAAGGGCATTTATTCGTGTGATGAGCATGGATATTTGTTCCTGAGTCATGGGTGTTTTCTATGTATTTAAGTATTTATAAATATTTAAATATATTATATATATCGTTGTCTAAGTTCCCTCAACACAAGCCTTATTGAGCTTACTGTGGGACTTAGTCAATTTGTGTAATAATGTCCTATAATATATTATTTTTTCATGCCACTATATGATTGTCATTGAAAGAGCCCCTGAGGCCTACTTACCTAATATATATATTTTAATTTTTAATTTTTATGTTTTTATTCCCGTGACTGTACATGTTACAGGCATTGTACGAGTACTCGAGTACCAACAAAGGTCAAGCAAGTAACATACCGATAAACTTATATATTATGTTTTCCGGTATTATCATTTTACCGACGAAATAAAATGGAAGAAGTTCTCAATTCAGCCTGTATCATCAGAACGTTATTTTGCTTGATAAATGGTACATGCAAAATACTACAAGTATAAAAAATATATACAGATCAAACAAAACAAGCAAATATTACAATACCAAAATAATAAAAATTCAAATATAAGTTATAATGACAATAAGCAAAAAAAATACTTAAAAAAAAAAAACTTAAGACTAACTTAAGTCTAGTCAAAAAGACCCCCCCGAGTTGTCCCCGGCGCAAAGGTACCCATAACGCTAGCCGCATTGCCACCTTGGATGGCGATGGATAACCTTTGCACCAGGTACGAACCCGGGCGAGCGTCAGACCCCCTTTCCCTCATTCGACGTCCTTAAAACTTTTCGAAATATACATAAATAAAACAATAACTCACAAGCATTCAATTGAAACAGCAAAAATATTTTTTAAGCAAAAAAAAACGACTTCAATGAGAGAGACCGGTGAAAGAACGGTTATTGTTGATTTTTGATTTCATACAATGAAATTAAAAAGACAGCGTCCTACACCTAATTATGTAGAAAAGGAGGTAACATGTTTTTTTTTGTCACTGCACCCACCTTGATACATTTCAGATTTGCCCTATGGTTGACTGGTAAGATACCCGCAATAGGGTATTCGACTGTATTTAAGATAAATTATTTCACACCATGCATGAAATGAAGCACCAGATTATTATTAAAAAAAATTAAATAGGATAGAAATATAACTGCTTAACATTACATGCAAAGAGAACAAATTGCCAAACGTGAACTATGCATCGTTAAAGAGTTCCGTTCTGCTCATCATCATCAGTTCCACTTCATCAAATGTCACTTCTACAAATGTAAATACTTGATTTGTTGATGAAAATACTAAGATCACTATATATATGCCTTTAACATTTGAGGAGTTCCCTCGACTCCTCATGGACCCCATCGTCAGAACTCGAACTTGACAAATAATTATCTTGAAAATCTAATTTGCTTAACAAACACAGCGAAGAGGACAAATCACCAAACGTGCAGTATCCGTCGTTGAAGAGTTCCATTCTGATCATCACCAGCAGTTCCACTTTATTAAATGTCACTTTTTTAAATGTAAATGCTTGATTTGTTAAAGAAAATACAAAAATCACTATATGTATGCCTTTCACATTTGAAGAGTTCCCTCGATTCCTTATGGATCCCATCATCAGAACTGGGCTTTGACTAAAACGGGACTAATCTGTATATATATAATTATTTTCAAAAAATAATTTTCAAAATCGGTTCAGAAGTGACGGAGTTATGAAGTAACAAACATTAAAAAAATCTACACACTAAATTGATAACCTCCTCCTTTTGAAATCTTGAAGTCGGTTAATAAAATAATAGTCACTAAAAGTTAATACTTTTGGCAACCGTATACTAATTCATTTAGTCTGAGTCATGGGTGTTTTCTATGTACCTACTGGTATTTTACGAATTTTTACATCAGTACATTTGCACCGTCCCACTTGAGTCTCACGGTTAGGCCCGCTGGGTCAGCCGTGGAGCCCGTGGAGTATGCAGACAAAATGAAACATGCCAAGCACTCTACCCTGGAGCCAATGTACGACTTTGTACCAGTTGCAGTCGAGACCTTGGGCTTTGCAGGCGAAGGACTTCGTAAGGGATTTGGGTCGGCGGCTGATAGAGAAAGGTGTGACTGTGACGCTCGGTCCGGATCGTACCTGGGGGCCTGCCGTGAAAATCGAAGTTCGTCAATTGCGGGCATTTTTCTCTGTCACTCAAATTACGTCTTAGTGAGAGTAAAAGAGAAAGATCCCCGCAATTGGCGAATTGTCCCAATAACCGGCAAAAAATACATACGGTTTTGTGACTCCTTACCATAACCATAAATTCTTCCAATCTGTAGTTTGGTCACCGTTCTAAGTATTTTTGAAGTTTCTTAAAAAAGAGGCTCAACGTTTGAGACCACTTTATTTAAATTGGTTTTTATATATTTTTATAGCTACATAGTTTATACTTTTTTGTATAGCACAATATTCGTCTTTGGTATATTTATATTATCACTGTATTTTTGTATAAGATCTCATACCTTACCCAACATTTTACAGGACTGTCGAATTTTGATCAAACTGTATATATATTGTATAAATTTTCATAAGTAAATCATCCATCCATTCATATACAACCACTTATTTCCAGGCAACATTAATTAATTACCTACCTCACAAGTAACATACAAACAAAATATATAAAATCCTAAAACATTTTAATTTGGTTTCACTAACAATATGTTTGTAATACAGGGAGCATCTGTTGTTAGGGTTTAAAATTCGCTTATTCTTTATCCAGATGTAGCATGTGAAAAGATCGTGTGCCACAATCGATTACGAGTTCCGGCTTCTGATTATGGCCGTGAACTTAAATAAGTCTATGCATAATGCACCAATGCAATCTGAAATAGCATAACATGTAGAACATATTCGAATGTGAATTCATAGAGAATTTAATTAAATGAACTATGATTTTTTACTTATGTTAAAAAGAATATACTTATACCTAGCTGTAAGTTGACACGTAAAAGAGATATGTTTTGATCATAGATTTAGTAAAAAAGAATACCTTTTTATTGCACACCTCAAAATGGAAAACACGAAAAAAGCAAAATGAACATAATACGTACTTAATTTTAGGACAAAGGCTAAGAGAGAGAGCGATAGATACTAAGTGAGAATAATGAGCGCTCTTACCGCTACTGGGAAATCTCTTCCAAACAATCATATGTGGCTTAATAAAGCACGAGTGCGTCAATACACACAACAAATCCTTATATTAGAGATAAGCTCTTTCAATTTATTTTTATAAGACTCAAATTTAGACAACACATTTCGTTGCCTTCGTTTCACGAATTTTTGTATCAAATTGACCCTTTTACTTTCCATCCTGTATAACTTTATAAGGACAATATTCTTGCCGCAGGAAACCCATTATATTAAGCTATTAATAAGCCTAAACCCTCATCCCTACTTATACAAAACCTCCAAAAGTAAGTCTAATTACGCCATCTTGAAAACCCACCCGAAACATATTCGCTACCTTTTTACCATTCACACTTCTTAAAATATAAAAGGGAATATCTCACTTTAATCTCGCTATACGACTTGCAACTCTAAAGCTACCTAACTAAGGTAGAATATAGGTTTAAAGTCAGACTGGTCTTACGTCGTTTTGCGTCTGAAATATTCAAATATGTTTCTTAAGCTTCGAAGAAATTTAGACCTTACGCTAAAGCCAAAAGGTTTATTTCAAATCGAAACAGTTCTCGTATGCAATACGCGTAACCTCAATTCCCTTTTAATAATCACGATCCGAAATCGGACAGAAACTTTTACATTGATTTCAATGCAAATTAGACTTTATTACAATAAGAGAAAGGGTATGATGGCCGCATTGGTTATCGCCTAATTTGTCAACAAATGGAGTATTGTCGAAATACAAATATGGGTTCCGTTCGAATTAAATTTCGTAGTGTCACTGCTATAAACCTGTTTTGCAAATGAACAGGATATTACAAGTTTAACTAGTCTCGGCACCGAATATAATTTCGTACCATTTGGCGTCGAGACCCTTGGTCCGTGGGGTCCGAGCGCCTTTAACCTTTTTAAGGAACTTTCTAAAAGGATTAGAGAGGTCACCGGTGACCGCAGAGCTGGCAGCTTCCTCGCTCAAAGAATTAGTCTTGCGATACAGCGAGGAAATGCTGCTAGCATCTACGGTACCATGCCGCAGAGGGCTAGTTTTATTTTATTTTAAGTCTAGTTTTATTTATTCTTAGATCTAGGTTTTAAGTTTTGTAGTTTAGTTTTTAGTATATTTACCAAATAAATTTATTACTGAGTTGTGAATGTTGTAATTGGGGTTGTATTAGATCTATTTATTTCAGTTCAAAAATTAGATACTCTAACCGTCTATATATCTATTTATTATAGTATATTTATGTTTATTAAGTTTATTACCGTTAATATATATTATTTATCGCTATATTGCTTGTTTTAAGTTACTTATTCTGTTTTTTTTTTGTTTAGTGCCTGCACCTACTACTGTTTCTGTTTAGCCTGATGGTTGACTGGTAGAGAATGCCTTTAGGCCTTAAGTCCGCCGTTTGTACTTTATTTGTTATATTGTGCAATAAAGTTTAAATAAATAAATAAATAATTCTCTAACTGTCGTCTAACTGGGGTCCATTTCTCGAACGTTATTAGACTAATTATTAGTCCACCAACTGTCAAAAATCCAGGTAATTGGAAAGAAAAGATTAGGAGGGCCGCGCGTAATATGCAATGAAAGATATCGCGATATCGCGGGTTTAGACGTTTATCGTGGATATCTTTAGAAGTATGTTCTACTATGTCTGTTCAAAATTGTTATGTAAAGAAAATAGAACGAGCTAACTATAAATTCCACATATAGCTATAAACTCGGTAACCATACCTACTTAAGACAAAGAAACTGTTGGCGAATTTCGTCATATAAGACATCCAAGTAGATTCGCGATCTGATAAATAACGAAGACAATAACAACTTGTACTAGTACTACTAAATTTGTTTTAATGTGATCCCTAAAATGGTACAATTGTGGTCTGTTTCCCACGCCGCGCCCACAAGTGGGCTCACCAGAGTCGTTCAACCATAATATTGCCTCTAAATGGACGATTATTTTGGGCATAAAGGCAGATAATTTAAATTGCGAAATGCCGTTGTAAACAGAATTGAACTCCGCTCCAATCTGATGGCGTCTGTATCTACTTACATACCCTACCTATTATTTTTGATTAAATGCTTTGTTTCCGCTACCCAAAGGTTGTCTGGAAGAGATCGCTCTTTAGCGATAAGACGGCATGTTGTCTGCCTCTATCATTAATCAATTGTTTTTCTTTAAGCTGTATCTTTTACTGAGATGTGCCAATAAAGAGTATTCTATCTAACTATAGGTAGGGCAAACCTGGGCTATTCGATGATACTTGGTTATTCAGTGATAGTCAGTTTTATTGTTTTTTAGCCGAGTTGCCCTGTAATTTTATTGCTTAAAACGATGTCTAAGAAATAGCACGAATGTGGCTAATGTGGTGTAATATGGTTCCAAGTCATAAAATTACCAGGTAACTTGGCTAAAAGACAATAAAACTGACTATCACCGAATAACTATGTATCACCAAATAGCCAAGGTTTGCCCTATTTATTTAAACATAAGCATGGTTGGTGACTGGGTGCAGTAGGTTCAGAAAACTGAGTTTAAAAAAGTTTACGTGCTTATTTTGGCCTTCTTCGAGGGGCTGTATCGATTCGAATCCTTAGTTTTTGATTTTTGCTCGATAGAATAAAATCACGAACATAGGTCTCAAATGCACTTACATATGAAAATTGCTCCTAAAAATCATGTTAAGTAAGAAATAATTTGACTGTACCTAATTGAACTTTAAAAATATGAGGATATCGCTGTATTCAAAAATTAACAATAAAAAAAATGTTTAATTGTACACCTCCAGGGCTCTTTCACGAGTTAATAATCACTTTTGCAGTGACATGAAAAATGCATAGCAACATTTATAAATACAACAGCCAATAAAATAAATAATTATTACAATATAACACAGATGTTTTATAGTCTACGGTTAGTAATACATTGAATAAGAAAATTAAAAAAAATATGATTTTACGTTTTTAGGGTTCCGTAGCCAAATGCCAAAAAACGGAACCTGATTATAGTTTCGGGTTCCGTTATTTTTTATAAAATTGTTTTTAGGGTTCCGTAGCCAAATGGCAAAAAACGGAACCCTTATAGATTCGTCATGTCCGTCTGTCCGTCCGATTATGTCACAGCCACTTTTTTCCGAAACTATAAGAGCTATACTGTTCAAACTTGGTAAGTAGATGTATTCTATGAACCGCATTAAGATTTTCACACAAAAATAGAAAATAAAAACAATGAATTTTGGGGCCCTTATAGGCGAGTCCGACTCGCACTTGGCCGCTTTTTTACATAATGATGATTAAAATAGGTACCAATATTTACCTTACACTGAAACCATGTTGAATTTCGTATTCGTTTTGGAAATAAACTGACGTATATGGATGCAACTAGCGTCATTTTATATACTGGAACATTCTGTACTGAGGCAAGTCATTTGCACCACGCGTATCGCGTCCAGTTAAAGCCAAGGAGGGTAAAAAAGAGCGGCATCATTTATTTTCACCACACCAACTGTTAAAGGCCCTCTTGATTGTTCAAAAACTAATGAGAAAGTTGCATTTTATCCACATTTGGGGCAAAGTAATCAGATGCTAATATTGAGTTGTTTCCTTATGTTAGCTGGTAGAATTGACTTTTAAATGATGATTTTGGATGATAAATATTTAATTACGTTCATTTGGATTTTGATTGGTGATTTTTTATTACGTTAATTTGGATTTGAATTGTTTATGATTTTTTTGGTATTTCATAGTTAGTATTTTCCTTGCGTTGGTGTGGTGAGAAATTTTGTGTTTCAGTAGAATTGACTTTTAAATGATGATTTTGAATTATATTTTTTTTATTACGTTCAGTTGGATTTGATTAGGCTTGATTTTTTAGCTATTTCATAGCTAGTATTTTCCTCGCGTTGGCGTGGTGAAAAATGTTGTGTTTCACTCGGAGGCAAAGTTTGTTTAACCCTCGTGCCTTGAAACCCTCGCAACGCTCAAGATTTCACTTCTCGAACCACTCGCTATGCTCGTGGTTCAATTTTCGAATCTTTCGCTTGCTCGGGTATCAATATTAGCACGAGCGGTTAAACAATAACTTTGCCTCCTTGTAAAACAAATAACTATTATCAAAATGCAGTGGTATGGTGGAGTTTAACTGCGGGTTGTCAGTCGGTAGTTATGTAACGAAAATAACTTATAGTAGGTAATTAATGACTACAATTTTTAATAGATTTAAATTTAGTCTTATTATTTTCACGTCATTGCCTACGCCAAATCTCGGAATTAGTTGTCAAGCGGACAATGCCGGGACATCGCGAGGAAGAAGATTTTCACGTCATATGGATTCATTCGACTTGGTAAGAAAAACTGATCATATCAATTTGAATTACAATCATCAGACAAGTTATAAATGTTTTGATAATCAGGTAACATCAATTCTACTTTCAATCCAAATTGTATCCTTAAAAATTGTAAAATTTTGACGTATACTGGATCAAATGCTTGTTGGCTCCGCTAAAATACGCGTATACGTATATACTTTTATATCACTAAAATAAATTTTAGAATTCCATCAATGCAGCCATAATCTAACCTATTTCACCAGAACAAAACTAAAATATTATGGTACTTCATTAAATAAGGAAGTTACGTTCCGTTCTACCTTTGAACCGCTCTCCTAGAAAATCATGATTTTGCACTTGCCTCAGTATAGTTAAGAAGTATCGATTTGCCCAGAAATAACTGTTATAATACACTATGATCACAAAAACCATTAGAAGAAAAACATTCAGCTACAAAAATGTTAATATTCCAAATTACACACCTGTTGAATCTAAGTAAAACTGCCGAAGCTTATAAAAAAGATTATATTAAAATACTCGGCATACTGTGCAGAACGCTTCTAACTTTAAGCATAACTTGCTAACTTTATATTACGTTAGCTACCGAACTTTTTCTCGCTCTAACTGGGGAGAAATGGAGAGTAGGTTTAAAACAGAGTTTCTAGATATACATTTTTTTATACCACGTCGATGGCAAACAAGCATACGGACCGCCTGATCACAAGCACCGTCGCAAGTCACCATAGCAGAGGTGTTACATTGAAAAATGCTTGTGACTAACCGCTTAGTACGCGTGCAATAATCTTGTTAAATCTTCATCTATCCGAGATATTTTGTGTCAGTTTTGTACCAACACCAACCATTAATTTTCGGACACGATGGCATCAGACAAGACATTAAATTTCTGTGAAAAATCGCACATTTCTTTACAGCTTGTTATATTCTCACGTATTTTATTTTTGTATTATTATCTTAATTCGCAGTAACATAATATTATATACTCAGATGTTCAGATGTTTATTGTCGTACTCATAGTGTTGTGTTCCTGCCGGTGATTAGGGTCGGCAACGCGCATGTAACTCCTATGGAGTTGCAGGCGTACATAGGTTACGGAGACTGCTTACCATCAGGCGGGCCGTATGCTTGTTTGCCACTGACGTAGTATAAAAAAAAAACTCGAATGTATTAGATCAAATGACACCACTTTCATTTAAATCCGTTTTCAGCGTTATCAAACCAAAAAATATTTCATAAAATAGTTGCCATAACGCTTGTCTTTCCGTTTTCCGTTACACTGGTTTTTGGTTCGACCCCTTCTAAGAGTTTTTAAAGACGTTTCACGTCAAAATATAAATACACGCAAAAAGCATAAAGAAAAACAAATAGGTCTCCAGTAACCGAGACTAGATGTCTAAAGAGATCAAAATTCCTGTAATGTGACGAAACATTCCAATATCTAGTAACACAGAGACAGGAGATCGAATGAGACCCGCTAGAGACGTCTAACATGCAAATTGGACGTGAACCTTGGATGCGTCTGGGGACAGACAGCCTGTGTTCGTACAAGAACAAGACCATCTACAAGAACATCTGCATAATACTTAGGGTAATCCGTTGCTTTGTACAAGATAAGTGCCGATTTCTTTTTATGATTATTAATATTTGAAATAATGTATTCTGGATGGCATGTTAACTAATAAACATTTATTTTAGGGACAAAATACTTAATACATATTTTTTAACAAGTTTTTATCTTACAGTCCGCAGTGAGGGAGTGGTATGGTAGGCTTCATGAGCGCTGGAGGACCGACCACAAGCCTACAATACAATACAATACACCTCTCAATATGGCACACCTCTCAATAAATGTACATCGATCGATATGTGATTGATGTCGATGTTATGTTATAAATAATAAATAAATAAATATTATAGGACATTATTACACAAATTGACTAAGTCCCACAGTAAGCTCAATAAGGCTTGTGTTGAGGGCACTTAGACAACGATATATATAATATATAAATATTTATAAATACTTAAATATGTACATAGAAAACACCCATGACTCAGGAACAAATATCCATGCTCATCACACGAATAAATGCCCTTACCAGGATTTGAACCCGGGACCTTCAGCTTTGTAGGCAGGGTCACTACCCACTAGGCCAAACCGGTCGTCAATTTGTTATGTTTTAAGTTCTATTATATTTTAGTTTTAATTTTAATATCTTAGTATATAATTTATTATTATTATGGTTTTTTTAAGTTGTACCTAAAATAAATATAATAATGTTTTTCTTCATTGACAGTCAATTGTATGTCGTAATACATGTAATTGACATATGAATTTACATGTTTATAATTTAACATTTTAATTAAATCATACGTTTTTAACGGAATTAACAGATTGATTATATTTTATTCATTTATTGCCGTTTAGTAGGCGATGGGATTTCTTCCAAAATTAATCAAATTTGCATGTTTTATTGTATCATCTGTTTTATTAATTTCGGTCTCCAAACAGTGTGTTTAAATTCCGCAATGACAGTCACATGAACTACCTTATATTAGCTAATATTTTTATTGTTTTATATCATCATGGCCCAGTAGGTTATTGTTATTCTGTATTTCCTTAGTTGATTTTTAGGGTTCCGTAGCCAAATGGCAAAAAACGGAACCCTTACAGATTCGTCATATCCGTCTGTCTGTCCGTTTATATCACAGCCACATTTTTCCGAAACTATAAGAAGTATACTGTTCAAACTTGGTAAGTAGATGAATTCTATGAACCGCATTAAGATTTTCATACAAAAATTGGCCGCTTTTTTTTGACATTTTGAATTTATTCTAGAAACATTCTAGACTAGTATTTTTTATACAATTCTTTTTTATGTTAGACGATATTTTGTGAAATTCTTAGTATTAAATTTGATCTGTATTATAATTCAAAAGTATTATAAATTTTATTTACATTAATAAATTGATCTGATAATTAACTTAAGATAATTATATGTACTACTGTCTTACTATTCATAAGTGCTTGTCGCTAGGCCTACATGAATAAAGTATATTTGAACTGAACTGAACTGAATTCTCCTCTTACTGAGTTTAAGCGTGGTCGAAATAGATATGCGTGCTCGGGAGCGCTGATATCATGTTTTTGAATTTAAATATTTTATATGTTTTAATAATTAAAAAGTAATCGCTGAGTTCCCTCAGACCTGATATTGCCAGAAGCAATTTTCAAAGCTTTTGAACAAAACTAGTTATACATTTTTAAAGTGCATTTTAGACCTATGTTCGAGAATTTTTCTATAGAGCGTAAGTCAAAAACTCAGGATTAGAATCAGTAAAGTCCCTCGAGAAAGGTCTCAAGATTCCTATTATTATTTTTTATTAAATTTTTGGCAGCCGTACTGTGATCTAAACAAACTCTATGACATTTCAAAAACTCCGCTCTCTGAATTTACTGCTCTATTAAGCTAGATATATATTTTAATAAAAAACCTTCCGTGGGACACAGACATATTAAATATGTTAAAACAGGTCACTCACGTATTTTAACTCGAAAACATGTTTCACTCCGCACCGAATAGTGTCGTCAGGCCGGGGGCTTGCCGGGAAAATCGAAATTCGCAAATTGCGGGGATCTTTCTCTTTTACTCTCACTACGACGTAATTAGAGTGACAGAGAAAAATGCCCGCAATTGACGAACTTCGATTTTCGCGGTAGGCCTCCAGGAGCTTGCGTTGACGGGCGGAGCGTTTTCGTCTTAAAATCAGGGACCGGAAAACCCGTTCATTTGCCTTACCCGTTCGGAATGGGTAACCCCTTCATACGATAAGCTAATCGTTTGGGTAACCCGTTCAACCGGTTACCCAAAAAGAATGATAACCCGTATTATTCAGATTAACCTAATCGTAACAAGTGGTTACCGCTTACAGGAGCTGATTCGGTTTGTGTTTTGCGTGTACTAACCGGTAACCTTTCGGTTTAGGGTAAGCCTTACCCCTCTCCCGCGCCTTTCCCCCGCCGCTGCGGCACCGCGGGAGAGATGGGCATTACGTAATTGATTCGATAGGTATATTGTAACTACCGACGTAAAAGTACTTTTCGTTAATGTTGACTTACTATATAGATGCTTATTTGTATCCGGTTTATAACAGGTTTTAGTAAGATGGCGGCCACACACTTTGTCATAAAAATCATCATTTTTAGGTTTTCGGGGGTTCCGATTTCGAAAATGATGACGATTTTGGAATTCAAGATGGCGGCCATGCAATTTGTCATAAAAGTCTTCATGGATGTCGTTTTATGGGTTTTAGGGAGTGCGGATTTCGAAAGTCATGACTATTTTGGAATCCAAGATGGCGTCCATACGATTTGTCATAAAAGTCGTCATGGAAGTCGTTATATAGGTTTTAGGGAGTGCAGATTTCGAAAAAGATGACCATTTTGGAGTCCAAGATGGTGACCATGTACAATGTCATAAAAATCGTCATGGATGTCGTTATATAGGTTTTAGGGAGTGCAGATTTCGAAAATCATCACTATTTTGGAATCCAAGATGGCGGCCATGCTTTTTGTCATAAAAGTCGTCATGGATGGAGTCCAAGATGGTGACCATGTACTATGTCATAAAAATCGTCATGGATGTCGTTTTATAGGTTTTAGGGAGTGCGGATTTCGAAAATGATGACCATTTTGAAATCAAAGATGGCGGCCACACATATTGTCATAAAAGTCATCTTGGTAGTCGTTTTTTAGGTTTTAGGGAGTGCGGATTTCGAAAATCATGACTATTTTGGAATCCAAGATGGCGGCCATGCTTTTTGTCATAAAAGTCGTCATGGATGGAGTCCAAGATGGTGACCATGTACTATGTCATAAAAATCGTCATGGATGTCGTTTTGTTAGAATAATACAGCAATGCAAATACATGGAGTTTGTATGTGTTCATAGTATATGAACCTCATTTAAGTTTTTAGCTGTTTGAAGAGTTGACAGTACTGTTCTTTTGTTCGTCTTGTCACATCATCTACGTTATGAGAATGTCGTGTGGTGTTCCTTATTAAATGATATACATCTTAAACTCAGTGTTAGTTATTCAAATCACAACAGGTAATGCGCCCAGTCATGCTAGTCATGAAGCAAAAATAAAATTAAATGTGTAGTGCGCGAAACACAATTTTTACGACGTGATTTGAACATCGCCGAAAAGTAGGGTTATGAAAAATTTTCGTCGAGAAGGAAAATATTTGCTTTCAGACTAAGGCAAGGCAGGAAAACAAGATGGAAGCATTAGTGACCACCAATAATAACGTAATGAAACTGGAAGGAGCCAGAAATTGGAACATCTGGAAATTTCAAATGACAGTTTTACTGAGAGGTCAGGGATGGCTAGACATCGTGCTAGGGAAGACGGAAAAGCCGCAAGATTCAAAAGAAAAAGTTGCATGGGAAAGCAAAGATGCTAAGGCACAAACATTATTGGTCACGAGGATGTCGGAGGATGTTATGTTACATCTAATTTCTTGCACAACTTCTGCTGAAATGTGGAAAAAGCTCTTAAGTGTATACGAACAAAAGTCAGAAACCAGTATACATATCGTACAGCAAAGATTTTTTCAGTTCAAATACGAGAAAGGAACTGAAATGTCGGTGTTCCTATCTAAAATTCAAGAACTGCAAAATCAATTAAAGCAGATGGGCGAAGAAATATCAGACAAGTTCGTCATAACTAAAGTTTTAATGAGTTTACCGGACGAATATAAACACTTTGTCTCGGCATGGGAGTCTGCATCCGACGACAAACAGACATTCGACAATTTAGTGGCCAGGTTATTAGTAGAAGAGGAGCGGGTGAAGGATAAGAAAGATGAAAACCAAGAAGCTCCATCGACTTCTACCGCATTCGTGGTTAAGAAGAACGTAAAATGCACTTTATGCAATAGAATGGGTCATTTTTCCTCAGAGTGTAGAAGTACTAAATACCATGAAAGAAAGGGGAATGATAATAAGTGCTTTTATTGCGGCAAATACGGACATTACAAGGCAAACTGCAGGTTTAAAAAGTCAAAGGACAGTAAGAAGATGAGTAATGCGTTTGTAGTGTCGGACTCAGTAAATGAAAACTATATAAAAGCAAGATTTCTGGTAGACAGTGGGGCTAGTGAACACATGACTCGGGACCGTTCATTATTTTCATCGTTTACGAGTGATACAGACAGATCCGTGGAAGTTGGTAATGGTGCCGCTATTAATGTTTTGGGTCACGGACAGTTGACAGTTCAAGTCAGTAATGGCAGTGAATGGGTTGACACAACAGTTGACGACGTGTTATACGTTCCGGATTTAAAATCAAATTTATTGTCTATGAATTGTGTCACTGACCAAGGATATGACATATTGACAGATGTCAAATACAGCAAATTTGTTAAAAACGGCGTTGTTTGTGCGATCGCAAATAGAATAGGCAAGTCTTATTACATGGACTTTCGTTTAAAACCAGATATTGCGAGTGTTGCAAAAGTTACCAAGAACGATCTGTACCAGTGGCATGAAAAACTTGCACACCAGAACTTTGAATACGTGAAAAGTGTGTTGGCAAAAAATAACGTCAAAACAATACAAACCGGCGTGCCCCAATGTGAGAGTTGTTTAAAAGGGAAAATACATAGATTGCCTTTTAAAAGAAGCGAAACTGTGAGCACTAGAACGTGCGAATTAATACATGGAGACACTTGCGGCCCCATGGAAGTAGAAAGTATCGGCGGTTCTAAATATTTCGTCGTACTGAAGGACGACTATTCAAACTTTAGAACGGTTTACTTTGTTAAAGGCAAGGACGAAATTAAACATTGCCTGGAGGATTTTGTGAATAAGGCGGAGAATTTAACCGGAAATAAGGTTCAAACGATTAGAACAGATAATGGCCTTGAATTTATCAACAAGGAAGTGAAGGAAATGTGTTCTAAGAAGGGGATAATTCATCAAACTACCGTAGCTTACACCGCTGCCCAGAATGGTAAGGCTGAACGTGAGATGAGGATTCTTGTGGAAGCCGCAAGAACTATGATACATGCCAAAAATCTACCAAAGAAATTGTGGGCTGAAGCAGTGAACACTGCTGCTTTTGTGATTAACCGGACAGGAAGAGGCAGAAATGGACAGACACCTTATGAACTGTGGACTAGTAAAACATTTGATATTCATCAACTAAAGGCATTTGGTACACCAGTATATGTACACATTCCCAAAGAAAAGAGAAGAAAATGGGACCAGAAAGGTGAGAAAGGATTGATGATCGGCTATGGAGAAGCTGTCAAGGGGTATAGAATATACTTTCCAGATAAAAACTATGTAGATACAAAAAGGGATATTGTTTTTATGACTGAAACAGGACCTGAAGTTAAGGAATCAATTGTTACATTGGATCTGAATAGCCAAGATGAAGATATTATTCCAGAAACAGTGAATGGCGAGGCTAAAGAACCAGATACAGATCCCAACATGGACTCATTCCTCGGTGAAAGTGAAACTCAAGAAGAATCTGATTCTCAGAGTGAATACAAACCTTCAGATACTGAATCATCAGAGACAGATGAAATGATCCGGCTTAATAGACCGAAGCGAGAAAGAAAACAAACATCTTTTTATAAGTGTAACAATGTTGTAAGTGATAACGGCGAGCCAACTACTTACAAGCAGGCTATGCAAAGGAAGGATGCAAGTAAGTGGAAAGAGGCAATTGACAGAGAGCTGCAGACATTAAAGGACAACAACACATGGGACTTTTGTACTGCACCGGTAAGTGAAGACATTATTAGTAGCAAGTGGGTTTTTAAATTGAAAGGACAAGGTGATATTAAGCAGTATAAAGCAAGGCTTGTTGCTCGAGGGTTTGAGCAAAACAGTGACTTGGACTTGAGTGACATTTATGCCCCCGTGGCAAAGTTATCAACCTTTAGAGTTTTTATAGCAGTAGCAACTAAGTTAAATTTGCCTATTTTTCAAATGGACGTTACTGGAGCATTCTTGTATGGTGATATTGACAGAGATGTATATATTCGGTTACCAGAAGGGGCTTATTCTGGGGATGGCAATATTGTAAAATTAAATAGGTCACTATATGGCTTAAAAAGTTCACCAAAGTGTTGGAACAATAAATTCAATTCTGTCATGGCTAGAGAAGGCTATGAAAGGTCAAACTGTGACTCTTGTTTATTCAAAAGGTGTATTGGTAAAGATAGAACATATATTCTTCTGTATGTCGATGATATTCTGTTTTTTGGAACAAATGAAAAACACATTTCACAACTCAAGGGTATATTAAATAAAGATTTTGAAATGAAAGATCTGGGGCCAATTTCAACTTTTTTAGGCATTCATGTCAAACAAAACTTGGAAACGGGAACTACTGAACTTGACCAAAGAGATTATTTGCAAAAGGTTCTCAAAAGATTTAATATGGATAACTCTAAAGATATGCTTACACCAATGGACCCCAATATTAATACTAAAATATTTGCAAATAGTACTACTCCTGCAGATAAAAATATTGAGCAATTATGCAGGCAAATTATAGGATGTTTAATGTATGCTGCAATGGGGACTAGGCCTGATTTATGCTTTCCAGTTTCCATGTTAAGTAGGTATCAAACATGTGCAAATAATGAGCTGCTCAGTGCATTAAAGAGAGTGTTAAGATATGTCAAGTACAGTTTAGAATACAAGTTGGTTTACAAATGCAAAGATATGGTCTTAGAAGGTTATTGCGATGCTGATTGGGGAGGGGATATTAGGGACAGAAAATCAACCTCAGGTTATATGTTCACACTATCAAACTGTCTAGTTTTATGGTGCTCTAAGAAGCAAGCTTCTGTAAGTATCTCTTCAACGGAATCAGAATATGTATCGATGAGCATGGCTGCCAGTGATGCTGCCTGGCTCATAAACTTACTAAATGATTTTAACTGTGAAAATGTTTGCCCGGTCAAGATATTTTGTGATAATCAGTCGGCTATAATAAATGCAAAAACTGATACTATCAAGAGATTGAAACATGTTGACATCCGCTATCATTTTGTGAAAGAGCTTGTTAAAGAAAATAAAATTTGCATTAATTATATTAGCACTAATGAGCAACCGGCAGACATTTTAACAAAGTCTTTAAGTAAGGAGTTAATTATAAAACACTTAAACAAGTGCGGTGTTAGGAACTGCCTATAAGTTCTTGTTAATTTTAACAAAGATGTTCATTTGTTTTCTTTAGTTTACATTGTTAATGTATTCGCATTGAGAAGGGGTGTTAGAATAATACAGCAATGCAAATACATGGAGTTTGTATGTGTTCATAGTATATGAACCTCATTTAAGTTTTTAGCTGTTTGAAGAGTTGACAGTACTGTTCTTTTGTTCGTCTTGTCACATCATCTACGTTATGAGAATGTCGTGTGGTGTTCCTTATTAAATGATATACATCTTAAACTCAGTGTTAGTTATTCAAATCACAACACGTTTTATAGGTTTTAGGGAGTGCGGATTTCGAAAATGATGACCATTTTGAAATCAAAGATGGCGGCCACACATATTGTCATAAAAGTCATCTTGGTAGTCGTTTTTTAGGTTTTAGGGAGTGCGGATTTCGAAAATCATGACTATTTTGGAATCCAAGATGGCGGCCATGCTTTTTGTCATAAAAGTCGTCATGGATATCGTTTTATAGGTTTTAGGGAGTGCGGATTTGGAAAATGATGACTATTTTGGAATCCAAGATGACGGCCACGTACTATTTAATAAAAGTCATCATGGATGTCGTTTTATAGGTTTTAGGGAGTGCGGATTTCGAAAAAGATGATCATTTTGGATTTCATGATGCCGACCATGAAATATGTCAGAAAATTAGTCATGGATGTCGTTGTATAGGTTTTACGGAGTGCGGATTTCGAAAATCATGACTATTTTGGAATCCAAGATGGCGACCATGTGTATCGTAAAGAACTCGTCAAGACCTTTAAAATGAGCTCAAACTCGATAGCATTACTAGTAGTTATCGATGAGTTCCACTGACACCTTCCGATTCCACCATCAGATCCTCGCCACCATGTGTATCGTAAAGAACTCGTCAACATATTTAAAATGAGCCCAAACTCGATAGCATTACTAGTAGTTATCGATGAGTTCCATCGATACCTTCCCATTCCACCATCAGACCCTCTCCCCCATGTGTATCGTAAAGAACTCGTCAAGACCTTTAAAATGAGCCTAAACTCGATAGCATTATGGGAAGTCATCGATGAGTTCCGCTGACACCTTCCGATTCCACCATCAGACCTTCGTCACCATGTGTATCGTAAAGAACTCTTCAAGACATTTAAAATGAGCCCTAACTCGATAACATTACTAGTAGTTATCGATGAGTTCCATCAACACCTTCGGATTCCACCATCAGACCCTCGCCAACATGTGTATCGTAAAAAACTCGTGAAGACCTTTAAAATGACCCCAAACTCGATAGCATTACTAGTAGTTATCGATGAGTTCCATCAACACCTTCTGATTCCACCATCAGACCCTCGCCACCATGTCTATCGTAAAGAACTCGTCAAGACATTTAAAATGAGCCCAAATTCGATAGCATTACTAGTAGGTATCGATGAGTTCCATCGATACCTTCCCATACCACCATCAGACCCTCGCCACCATGTGTATCGTAAAGAACTCGTCAAGACCTTTAAAATGAGCCCAAACTCGATAGCATTACTAGTAGTTATCGATGAGTTGCACTGACACCTTCCGATTCCACCATCAGACCCTTGCCACCATGTGTATCGTAAAGAACTCGTCAAGACCTTTAAAATGAGCCCAAACTCGATAGCATTACTAGTAGTTATCGATGAGTTCCACTGACACCTTCCGATTCCACCATCAGACCCTCGCCACCATGTGTATCGTAAAGAACTTGTCAACATATTTAAAATGAGCCCAAACTCGATAGCATTACTAGTAGTTATCGATGAGTTCCATCGATACCTTCCCATTCCACCATCAGACCCTCTCCCCCATGTGTATCGTAAAGAACTCGTCAAGACCTTTAAAATGAGCCCTAACTCGATAGCATTACTAGTAGTTATCGATGAGTTCCATCGACACCTTCCGATTCCACCATCAGACCCTCTCCACCATGTGTATCGTAAAGAACTCGTCAAGACCTTTAAAATGAGCCCTAACTCGATAAAATTATTAGAAGCCATTGATGAGTTCCACTGACACAGGAGATATGCACAGACAGCTAACGATAAAGAAAGTGACAATAATAGGAGTAATAGGTACTAAACAAAAATATACCAAAATCAATGCAACGCCTTACCATATTAGGTAATTTGCCTTAAACCTTAGCATGTGTTTTGAAATCTACGTTGTGCGCTACTTGACTTAACGTACACTTTTGTTTGAATTAGCAATATTAGGTCGGCAAATTACAAAGCCTTTGACAAATACCGACTGCCGCCGCGCCGCGCCGCGCACTCGCACGTGCACGTAGGGAATGGAACCGCCGTGTTTCGCGTCGGGCGCTACGTTAATAGACCATATGCAGTTTACGTAAAAGCTAAAACAGCTTGTTCGTATTTAATCAGCGCTTGAAGCGATAACCCTTTCCCGGGTTTTTAATATCGGTAAGCGCTAACCTGAATTAATTCAAATAAAAGGATTAGCTTCTTAACCGGTAAGCCAATCAAAAGCTTACCGAAATGAAGCGGTTTTTGGAACACAGCTTTACAATAACCCGGGTTTTTGAACAGGTTAGGGTAAGCGGGTCCGGTCCCTGCTTAAAATACGTAAGTAACCCGTTTTGACATATTTAATAGATAATAGATATATCGAGTTATATGATAATCCTAAAAAAACGTTTTTTTTTTATTTAACTTCTTCACAGTCACTGTGACAAGTGGAAGAATTCCCCCCAACCGGTCATTTTTCTTCCAAAACTCATCCCCATTAGATACACTCAGAGAAAGCCAACGCCAGCAGTTCCTGACAGACGTTTGATGCCAATTAGCTTAGTTGCGAAAATGTTCGTTAAATTTAAGGGCTTATTCGGAAACTTTCTGGCAAATCATACAGAAGTTACACTCAGACCTGTTAGCATGAGTTGCGTTCTCACGCGCGACTCCATACATCTATTCACTAGATTCGAGTGCGACTTTATATATGTACTCACGCGCGGCAACGCAACTCGTACTATCAGGCGATCAGGGCTATCGCGAAAATCGAAGTTTGTCAATTGCGGGTATTTTTCTCTGTCACTCTAATTACGTCTTAGTGAGAGAAAAACAGAAAGATCCCCGCATTTTGCGAATTTCGGTTTTCGCGGTCGGCCCCCTGGGGTCAGTTTATTTTTTATGGTTCCGTACTCAAAGGGTAAAACGGGACCCTATTACTAAGACCGCTGTCCGTCAGTCTGTCTGTCTATCTGCCCGTCACCAGGCTGTATCACATGAACCATGATGTCTAGACAGTTGACATTTTCACAGATGATGTATTTCTGTGGCCGCTATAACAACAAATACTGAAAAGTACGGAACCCTCGGTGGGCGAGTCCGACTCGCACTAGTCCGGTTTTTTGAACTTGGGGTGATCTAACCGTCTGACATTTTTGTGACCTTTTCGAGATGAAAAGATTACTTTATGATTTAGTATTACTTCATTGCAGTTATTAGTTCAGCCTACGCTTATAAAACTATTGTATTCGTTTATTTTCAGTAAATGGACTAAAATGATTATTATTTACTAAGATGCTTTATTGTGACATAAATTAAATCTTATACCTTTAAACGAGCAATTCTTGTATATTTATAAAAAAAATGAAAAAAAAAAATGAAAATGAAAATTTATTAATAACATTAGGTTACAGGTCGATACTTATATATTTAGGGGATCTCGGAAACGGCTCTAACGATTTCGATGAAATTTTCTATATGGAGGTTTTCCGGGGCGAAAAATCGATCTAGCTAGCTCTTATCTCAGGGAAAACGCGCATTTCTGAGTTTTTATATGTTTTCCGAGCAAAGCTCGGTTTCACAGATATTATTACGTTATAAACGGTACAACACAATCATACATATTCATATATTTTCATTCATTAAACTGAAATATTAATTACCTTTATTATTTTAAACAATTTACGAATATTTTTACTGATAAAATAAATAAATAAACCGGGCAAGTGCGAGTCGGACTAGCGCACGAAGGGTTCCGTACCATTATTTATAAAAACGGAAAAAAAATGTTTGTTGTATGGGAGCCCCCCTTAAATAATTATTTTATTCTGTTTTTAGTATTAGTTGTTATAGCGGCAACAGAAATACATCATCTGTGAAAATTTCAACTGTCTAGCTATCACGGTTCATGAGATACAGCCTAGTGACAGACGGACGGACGGACGGATGGACGAACAGCGAAGTATCAGTAATAGGGTCCCGTTTGACCCTTTGGGTACGGAACCCTAAAAAACCAAATGTTTAACCAAAAAAATAATAATAATTATAGAGTGTTACACAGAGTGGTGATAAGTTATATATTTTTTATACTACGTCAGTGGCAAACAATCATACAGCCTACCTGAAGGTAAGCAGTCTTCGTAACCTGCGGACGCTTGCAACTCCAGAGGGGTTACATGCAGGGATCGGAACCGGTTTTTTGGAAAAACTTTGAAATAAACATATATTTCGGTTTATTTTATACTCCAAATATAGGACTCGGTTGTGTTTTTAGATAACGACTTCGTATTATTAGATTGCCTAATTAGAAATGAAATAATTAACAAAGAACGAAAAAATACCGTTTTCGTTCCCATACAAAAAATACCGGTTTCCGATCCCTGGTTACATGCACGTTGCCGACCCGCATCCTCGTTGAGCTCTGGCAACCTTACTCACCGGCAGCAGGAACACAACACTCTGAGTAGGGTCTATTCTTTTGCTGTAAGGTGGAGGTACTTCCTCAGACGGGCCCTGCTTCAGATCTGAAAATTAGAAGGGGACAAAAGATATGGCGCACCGCGCGAAAATTAAGAGGGCAAAAAGGCCATTGCGTGAGTTTTCACTTTTATCTGGATTACTTTGGAAATATACTCCTATTTAATAATTTGCTCGTCAGATATTCCGGCTTTATCACTAGCCATTTTATACTAAAATTATACAGCTATGGTATTTAGGGTAAAGATAAATATACACGTGAAAATAAATGAAAATAAGGTGTTGTTTGGATTCAGCCCTTAAGGCATTAAGTTCTCCTTTTCGTACAATTTAATATCGTGCACTAAATAACCAAAAGAGAGGTATGAACACTTTAAATGTCATCTCGGTTTGTGTGGTAGGGCTGTTCTCCTCTCACTTTCACTGAGTGTAAGTGTGAGTGAGATGGAAATGCGTGCTCGGGAGCGCGTATAAGATGTTTTTTTTTTTTTTGGCTACTTTAAAAAAAAAGTAATTAATACATTCCCTTAAACAAATTACAGATTTTTAGAAGCAATTTTCCTACTTTTAGCTTTTGTGCATAATTTGTTACAATATTTTTAAGTGCACTTTAGACCATGTTCATGTTTTTTTTTTATATTGAGCGAAAGTCAAAAACTCAGGATTCGAATCGATACAGTTCCCTGAGAACGGCTCAAGATTTATTTGCTAAAAATGCACGTATATAATAGTACGGTCGAGGAAATTGATTCTTTAGCAATTTGCGGTTCAAGTAAATTTGGTTGTACATACTTATGCTATGAGCTTTCCAGTGTAAAGTGAACCACAACCTGCTAAAAAATCAATTTCCTCGACTGTACATTACGATACAAGTGCGAAAAATAGGAAATTCGAAACGAGTGGCGATAAATTAAAACACGACCGAAGGGAGTACTACGAGTACTACTATCGTACAACGTTTTACAGTACATATGGCCCTTTAAATGTTTGACACAGTAACGTATTATGCTAATTTTCGCACTAGTGCTATAAAGTAGCACCATATGTACTGTAAAAGATGTTATTGTCATACATAATCGATACTGGTATCAGCGCATTTAGCCAGAACGCATGCAAAATCAGAAAATATGAAACACTTACTTTTTTAAATTCCGTTTTCTGGTCATACTGCACCTTAAATCGCTTTAAATTTTTTTTTCTTTTTATTGGAGAAACAACAGAAGTATGCGACAGGATAATAGGTTACATTGTTAGGTACAAACAATATAGAGATGAACACTTACTTCCTTAAACGCTCTCACTAAAACATACATAAAATAAACGGACTTAACTAAACGGTATGTTAACATACAAGTTTACCAATGTACTAGTTATCTTAAATGGTTCCCTTTGTCCTTCAGCTTTTGCTTAAGGCCAATTTACAGTTCCCTACTTAAATAATTTTAGATAATATAATTGCCTTTAGACTGTCTGTCAATCTTATTCCGTTTGGTGTGGTTTGATGGACTTTAATATTAGTTTCGATCTATATTTTATGACCACTTTAGTAAAGTAGTCAAGTCACTTTGGGAGTCTTGGAGTCAATTATCTGCTTAAATTACATTTTTGACTGTTTATCTATCCCTCTTTTATCCAATTTTTTTGTACTTTGTAATGTGTATCTTATTAGGTATAAAGGTACAATTTTTAAAGCTTGTTTTGATTACTTTTTCCATTTTGGGGTTTTTTTGAAACACCAAAAAGTTAACAAATAATGAATAGAATCAGTCGTTTCTTTGCGGAAATCCATACTAATTATAACAAAAAATATTATTTGTTGTTTTAAAAAGTTGACTACTATTTTTAATTTACCAAGGAAGGGGTCAAAGACACTTTTCCGAATATATCACCAGATTTATTTTGGTTAAAAACTTACAAGGTTGACTTGCATTTTGGCAAGCGTGTTGTGGTTCAAATAACAATAACAATGAGCGACTTGCCAAACTATATTTTGACTTTTTGACATGTGTCAGAATCTGACGAGGATGGCGGGATAGTTTGGAAAACTAATATTAGTTTGTGGTGTGGAGAAAAAAATTCAATAATTTGTAACTGCTTTGTAAGTTTTTTTGTGACAGTCAGCAAGCGAGCCGCCTAATGGGAAGCAGTCATCGTCGCCCATGGACATAAGCAACATCACAGGAGCCACTTAAGCGTTGCCGACCCTTGAGAACCCTAAATACCCTCTTCTTGAAGAATCCCATGTCGTAGCGCAAAGGAAATACCTCAGGAGGTAACTCATTCCACATTCTGCAAGTTCTGGGAAGAAATAAGCGAGATGCCGGCTTCTTCCTGGTGTGCCATGTACAGTCAGCATCAAAAGTAGCGGATCAAATAACGCTTCATTATTATTTAACGGCTTAACGAAAAGTCATGTCTTTAATATAGAACAACTAAGACTGTAAGATATATACTTTGGAACGTGAAAGTAAGAAATTAATCTATATTTGGATAAGTTATCTGGGATGTCAAATACTTTTGGCACGTTGTTTCATCCGCTACTATTGATGCTGACTGTACATAATAAGTGGGAAAAAAACTTAGTAGATTTTTTTTTGCAAAAACAATACCTGTTAATTTCGTACATAATAATTTTTAAACAAATAATATCTTCTAACCGACTAATTAAATTTAATTAGTCGTCTTGTCTCATTAGGCTATATGCTGCAGTATATGTAGTATAGTATAGTATAGTTATGTTTAATGCTCCGGGAAAAAAAACAAATATATTACCCGGACCCGGGTATGTCCTTAAACTACGTCCAAAAGAGAGGTATGGGCAATGTGAATGTCATCTCGCCTTGTGTGGTAGGGCACAGCACAGCAAATGTCATTCCAGATCTAGAGCAGAGCCCAACTGGGGAAGTACCTCCACCTTACAGAAAACCGCAGCCAAATAACACTTGACCCTACTCATAGTGTTGTGTTCCTGCCGGTGAGTAAGGTTGCCAGAGCTCAACGAGGGGGGTGGGGTTAGGGTCGGCAACGCGCATGTAACTCCTCTGGAGTTGCAGGTGTACATAGGCTACGGAGACTGCTTACCATCAGGCAGGCCGTATGCTTGTTTGCCACCGACGTAGTATAAAAAAATAATAATAATATTACAGATTCAAAATATCATTAAATATTCCTTATATTCATTGATGTAATCAACCCCGAAAATAACAATGTTCACGCCAATAATTAATATCTTCACACCGATTTAATTTAATTGAAAATAATAATAATTATATACCATATATATGACACAGGTAAATGAGTACTTAACTCTAATCACCGCAGTTAAGAAATACAGAAATATAACCAAACTAAAGGGGGAATAATTCTATTTAAAGTTTATTTTTATTTTTAGTTTGTATATTTTACTTTAAGGCCTAATCTCATTGTTTTTTTGTTTATATTACGTGTTGTTAGTTGAATAAATAAATAACGAAAAAAACATGAATAAAATTGAAAATGAGGATTGCCGTACTAAACTAACACCTGCCCCTGTTACAATTTTCATCGAAATTCATTTTCAGAAGTAACTTTTTCCCAAGATTCAACAATCGCTGTAAATTTTTAATAATATTAAAAAATATACAATGGGAAATATTAAAACGACACGAAAATAAAAGGGTCATTTTCTGTTCATTTCAGGGTGATTTAAAAAAAAATTAGTTCTAGAAAAAATGAAAAAGTCAAATTTCGATAATCAAACGTCTAGACGGCGTAAGAAAATGTATTTATCTTCTTAGGTATTAGTTTAAAAACCAACAGTAACTATTTTCTTAATTTTAATTATAAAGTTTTTTTAATGAGTCTCTTATATTAATAGATTTAAAATTAAAGTTTTTTTAAATTGATCTTAGAGTCATGGCACCTATGAATTTACATAAAATATTTAAATGTTAATTGTACGTAATTTTCATTATTAAAAACAAATTACCGACCTTAAAATCCAACGACTTTCCGGCAGCACAACACAAACTTCAACCAAAATCACTGAAAACAAACAAAAACCGCTCACTAACACTAACACAAAAGTCTAAATTCAAAAAACTAAATTGCCGTTCGAATTTCGAATCACGAAAGTTTATTTCGCGCGCGACCGTTGGGCACCGATATAGGTTAGGTGCGTTCGGGTCTCTTGAATACACTGGCCGTCTTAGCTTTTCGCGCATGCGCGGTGGCTGAATGCATTTATAACCAGTGACGTTCGTTACTAAAAAGTGACGTAGTTTAGTTTTGTTTTTGACGTGAAGGGTGAGTTGTGTTAGATATGAGAAATGTTTTTCTGTTATTTTCGTATTATGCAAGACCATTAGAAATATATGCCGAAAAAAATCTGTAGTTTATCGCATGAACATTTACGTAATTCTTTTTTTTTAATCTGATGCAGTTTCTTCGGTGTTTTCTTCGATTTATAATATGAAATATAAACCGAAGCTTCAGTAACTCATGCGATCAACCGGTATTTCCAAAGGTCGCAAGTTCGAATATTGCTTTTTTCCCTTATTTTTTTTTATGTATCGCTTGCAGGCGTCCGATTCGTCCGAATAATGTATCTGCTTGATAAAAATAAACTTATGTTTTTCATATTATGTATTAATTCATCATTGTTCAAGAAACACCTACAATGGCATCAATATATGCATACACACATGCTACTGCATGGATTTTTACTTATGAGCCATAAAGATATTGAGTATTGAGTATTTTTAATTGGCAGGTCATAAAATGAGAAGAGAGGATGGCAGCCTTAGACTCCGCAAAAACGACGAGATTGAATATCTTGTGGCTACACCCAATATTGTCGGCGAAACAAAAGCTCACCGTCTCCGCTGGCTTGGCCACGTTTTGAGAATGGAGGAGGATCGCGGCGCTAAAAGGGCATACCTGGGACGCCCGGTAGGGCGGAGGCCTATCGGACGTCCCAGATATCGCTGGGGCGATGCTGTTGAAGCGGACTTGCGCGATCTCCAGGCCGATAACTGGCGGGAGATGGCACAGGATCGAGACAACTGGCGTGTACTCGTGTCGGAGGCCAAGACTCATTTTGGGTCGCTGCGCCATTAAGTAGTAGTAGTAGGTCAAAAAATAGACGACAAAAAACTTGACTTACTGGTAAAAGTCCGTTACTATTTCTAAAATCATTGCGATATTCTTACGTTGACTTGTAATTGTTACTTGTAAATCGGGACAGGTAATCTCAAGCCGACAGGTTCGACAGGTAGGCCTGCCTGTAGAGCCTTATGAAACTTTCATGTCGGGGACTGATCAGTGGCACAGTACCTAAAGGGACAGAATAGATACTAGACGTGGTAGGTAGGGTGGTAGCAAAGATAATTGGTTGTAATAGAGAGGTAGAGGTCAAGTCTAAGAAAAAACGTGCCTATTAGTTTGACATCCAAAACAGATGGCGCTGTATTCCCCTTCCACAGGGATCAGACCTGGGTGAACTAGGCTAATATAAACAATTGTAGAGCTCAAAGCTTTCAAAGCAAAATTTCTCAATACGAGTATGTGTTTTTCTTGCTACTTGTCGGGTTTGGTCTCCCCATCCTTAATCCATTCCAGTTCAGCTTATTATCTAAATATATTCATAATAAAATAAATTATGTCACATTATTGCAATATTTTTCCATCGTAGCTTATAATTATAGAGTAAATAAAGCATAAGTAAATCATAGTTATGATATTTTTTTTAATAAAATTAACTTGCAGATTATTTTCTTCAAGCCATTTAATTACAGATTCTATTAAAACGCGAAAGTTTTAAATGTTATAGATTATATTGCATTATTAATGTCGAATTTATGGTTTGCTTGTGCTTCTGATTTATTACTTGTTTATAATTCATATACAATCTGAGAATGAAATGCATAACTGATATTTATATAATGTAAAGTCATCGGATTTTAGAATAAATATAAATCTAATCGAGTTATTTCCTCTCGCTCCGGCTGTGGAATGAGCGCCCTGCCGTTTTTTCGAGGGGCTACGTACTATCTGGCTACTACAAAAATGGAGTGTACAGGATTCTAAAGGGTTAGCAACGCACATGTAACATTGTAACATCTCTGGAGTTGCAGGCTTCCACAGGCTACGGTGACTGCTTATCATCAGACGGGCCGTATGCTTATTTGCTACCATCATTCGCTTGCCCTTATCCCATTCATTTGGGGTCGGCGCAGCATGTCTTTTCCTTCCATATCTTTCTGTCACACTGAAAGAAATGGTTTGCATAACTGTAACAAAATTTTGGTTACTGTTTACACAAAAATTGGGACTTGCGAACTATGTGTTATATGTTACAAAACCGTGTTTGGCTATCAGTGTTCAGGTACTGGGTATACACTACAAAATAAGTTTGTAAATTTATGCAAAGTTTATTTTCTTATAACCGTAGTTTAGTTATTTAGTAAAGTTACAAAACCAGTTCGGCTATCTATTTTTTTCAGTGCACCCGTCATCTCATCGTTCACTCGCGTTCGTTTCATGTCATCTACCGTTCATCATCACACAATCCATCCACCGTTTCCTAGGTTTTCCTCTGCCGTTCCATCCCTCCACATTCATTCGTTATACCTTTCTCGTCACATGACTTTCATCCCTCCGCATCACATGCCCATACCACGCTAGGCGATTCGCTCTTACTTCTTCCATTATGGGTGCAACTTTCAGACTTCCTCTTATTCTTATTTGCTACCGACGTTGTATAAAAAAATGCAATCGAATCTTAGAACAGAGGACACAAAAGACTCGAGTCTTAATCAATACCCAACAAACATTATACCGTCAGTTACAGGCTTCTTTAAAACTTTAATCTTTTGAACGGCGTTATAATAATCTCAGTTATAGCTTGGAACGTTATAGAGGAGTTAAGAAATAAATTCCACTCCAACAGTGGTTCTAGAGCTACAATGGATGATGTTATGCAGAATTGAGAGTAATAATAGTGTTAATTACAGCTACTGGAGTCAAGCTTTATAGCTTTAACCTGTTTGTAACACTTAAATCTTTACAACAGCGCCCGCTGACACTTACTGATGTTTATTGTTACTTAATGGTTACTGTGAAGTATCTTATATATCTTTAGGTGTTGTGATAACTTTAAGCTGCAGGCATGGGTTGCATAAAAGAGTTAGTCAAGTGTGTCGTAACACCAGATACTAAAAGCGTTGCATAACTCTCTTATGAAGTTTCAAGCTTTAACGTAAGTTTTGCTTATGCTAATTGTGTTAGCCGAGTACCTTTTTGAAGGCTTTCTACAGGCAATGGTGTAATGAACAGAGTTTGTCAAGAGTGTAGTAATACGAAAATTAAAGAAGATGCCAAAAGTTTGGATCATCTCATTTTTGCAGGTTTAAGCTGTAACGTTGATTTTACGAATGCACATTGTGTTAAGTAAGTGCATTTTAATGACATTCTAAAGGTAATGATGTGAGTTAACACAGTATAAGAACTCAAGGAATCCAAAGGGATACATGTCAATTTTAATATAAATTACGCGAATAAGTTATTAAAAGCATATTTTATAATATTATAACAAACCTAAAGAAAATATTTTACCGAGCTTTAATTAGTTACATTAAAATGAAAAGATTACACACTTGGACTAAAAATGCTTAGCCGGTTGTATTGTCTTCTATATAGTTAAACGCTTTGTTTGAGTCTATTATTACACTCTTATGTATACTAAAGACTGCACAATACTCTCGACTAAAGATGCTGTATCTCAAAAAGTGTAAATGATGCGTTAAGGGAGAGCTAAAGCTGTAATAGCAAGTTCGCCATTGTTTTAGTAAAGTAACCTAAAAATGTACTTGTTTGATCAATATTTATGTACAAAATACTCCATTAATAATTTTTATTTTATCATTCTATCGATGCCACGTAACTTTACTTGCCAATGGCCGACAAAAAGAACAAGTTGCTGATAAAACTTTAAGGCGTCTATTTTATTAAGCATAAGTTTTACTTTAAATCTTTAATTAATCCGGAGCGCGTTAAAATTAAGATGGAAAACATGGTATACACTTACCGTAAAATCGCAGGCGCAGCACTTTTTCACTTTTCACACGATAAAACTTCTTCTTCCTAATAAAAACTTGCGAGCAGATCGCCATTAAATGTTGCTGTGATAAGTTTTATTTTCTTTGTATCATTTATTTTATAAGTTTGATCGTTTTGGATTTCTTTGAAGCTAATACATAAAAACAGTACAAAAAGAGTTCTCAAAAAGCGGTCACATATTTAATTGAGAATGTTTTAGATATCTAGTACGCGTTAAATCGTTAACCCACTCTCTCTTATAGGTTTAACAAGTTTAAAATTCTTAACTGAGGGTTGTCTCACACCTATTGTGTTAGCTAATGATTCTATGAGAACGTAGAACCGGCTAAAGTAATAGCTGAGGGTGAATTAACTCCCTTCTAAGTACTTCTAACCCTTAAGTAACACTGTTGTATAGGCTTCCTGACACCTTTACCTGTAAAAAGTGGGGCCTGATTCGTGGTTATAAGGGTGGTATAGAGTCCTCTACCAACCTACTACAGGTATTCTTAACACTCTTAATTCTCAAATGAGAGCATTATAACAGTGATATGTAGGCTATTTTGACGCTGTCATGTTAGTTGGGTACTACTTTCCTTACTGATACACCGGACACTGTGGCGATCACGAGACACGAAACCATGTATTAATCACAGTATTATCCCATTCGCTGACATATCTGAACGAACTGTTTATTCGATGTCATGCCAGTAAATTAATGATTATCCTTTGAAGGAAATGTGGTGCTTACGACCTTTTGTGCGAGCATATTTATATTTGTGTGTGTATTTATGTGTGTATATGATTCTTAAGTATGTTAAGTACTCTACATTGTACTTCAAATTCATTTGTATATGTGACTGTTTGTGTTCTAAATAAATTAAAAAAAAAAAAAAAAAAAAAAAATATATTGGACGTTGCAGAGTCGAAGTCAACGATATACTTAAATAGGTACCTAACTACCAGACATAGGAATCCGTGAGTTATTAATTATTTTTTTTTTACTCTTAATAAAAACATATTTTTACAAGTAAACTCATGAGTGATCACTAGTATATAGAACGCATCGATAGTTGAGTTTATCGATACAGGAACTCCCTACTTGTCAAACAATTTTGCCCCACGGATTCCTATGTCCGCTAACTACATACGTACCACTTCACTTCGACTGTACCAAATGGTACCTAAATGTGGTAATGGTGGTTATACCAAACTATTCGCTATGTGCAGGACTGACATGACCACGACAACCTAGCGTCCGCAAGTCTAGGGGAAAACGTAAATTCACTACATCTTATAAAACTACTCCTAAACTAAAAACTACTGAACGGATTTTCATACCACATTCATCTATCAATAGATTGATTCTCGAGGAAGGCTTAGGTATATAACTTGTTAAGGTTTTGTGTAAATTGGTTGAAATATAACGATGTTGTCGGAAAAAATCACGCCGGCTAGGAGCTTTAATCGAAAACGCTGCCTAATCCGTTTTAACTATAACATACAATGTATGTTGGGGTTGTCTTGTCTCTCGTTCATAGATCTATAAAAAAGTCCGCGATGTTAAATGTCTATCTTTTAAGGATAACTTACTATGCCCATTCTTAACTTCTAGAAAAAGTTCACGTAATATGTGGCATTTGCAAAGCTATTTACACGGATACGGATATAATTATCAAATTAAATACGTTATTTATATTAAGCATTTCATACAGATTACAATGGTCCCTTACTCCATACAATTTAAATGAATATTTCAGGAGTAATCGTAAATTAAAGTTCCATTGCGCGCCATATAACTTGTACGAAATGTTAAAGACGCTATCCGCAGTTAGTTCTAATTTTTACCACCTTATGAGCTGGGATCGCTTTACTTACCCCCACCATGCACTTCGCACGGTCCCAATACTTGCGTTATTTTCATGTACGGGCTAACTCAACTATAAGATTCATTTCGATAAGCTGTAGTAGTTAAATATTAAAAAAAAAACCAATCACGTGCTGCCGTGCTCTCATAGAAAAATGTAAACGGGAGTGGGGCGGCGGCGCGGGGCGTAGGTGGGAGTCGCGCGTTTTTGTCTACCATGATACTCACCAATTCTCATGAATTATGTAGGTTTTATAGTAAAAAAAGTATTATTTTACATGACTCGTAGACAAAGTATTGTACTCAATAGTGCTTCAATAGTGTGTCCTGCTTTTCAATCTCGTACCTTACTTAGGCAACTCAGCAAGCTTCGTTGCTAAATACAGTACTCTACTGAAAAGCTCTCTATTCCTACCTTACCTTACCTTACCTTTGTATAAAATACTATAATCTTTATTAACCAAGCAAGGGAAAGCCTCTATTTCAGCATGGGCAAAAATTATCCGATCCAGTCCTCAGTGCCAATTAGTTCAGTACCTACCCCTAGTGTAACTTTGATCGACATCATAACGTGACGAACGCGTTTGCGTTAAGTCTCATTTTGTATAGGATTTTGAAGTTCCAAAACGTCCCGCTTGGCGCGCTCTTCCTAAATCCAATACAAAATGAGACTAAACGCAAACGCGTACGTCAAGTTTCAAAATCGAATTTAGTTACACTAGGGGTACTGATAAATTAATCGAAGTTCTCCAGTATTGTAGGTATGTAGATATTGATAGTCGGTGTATGACCCAGGCCATTGCCCGATGAGTGTATAATGTTTGCTCGACGACAAACAACACACGACTCGATTGCTTTTGATTGCTCTAAACCTACGCATTTCAAATGGTAGGGTTTATTTGCCTATTTTATTTACTATTTAGTAAAAAAATAGAGTTTGATTTTGTTTTGATATGTATGATCGTATTAAAAATTAATATGAAGACCTCAGATAAAATATATTTTTTTTTAAATATGAACTCTTGTAAAAATACATACTACTTATTTATTTGTGACCGCGGCCGGCAAAACGTCCCACTTTGCTGCTTGCCATAAGAATAAAGATACAAGCAAATCTCGCCCTTATGGCAAGCGAAAAAGTGGGTCTCACATTGACTTATCAAGTTTGTTCTTCTTCTTCTTCCTCGCGTTGTCCCGGCATTTTGCCACCGCTCAAGGGAGCCTGGGGTCCGCTTGACAACTAATCCCAAGATTTGGCGTAGGCACTAGTTTTTACGAAAGCGACTGCCATCTGACCTCCCAACCCAGAGGGTAAACTAGGCCTTGTTGGGATTAGTCCGGTTTCCTCATGATGTTTTCCTTCACCGAAAAGCGACTGGTAAATATCAAATAATATTTCGTACATAAGTTCCGAAAAACTCATTGGTACGAGCCGGGTTTGAACCCGCGACCTCCGGATTGCAAGTCGCACGCTCTTACCGCTAGGCCACCAGCGCTTTTTTTGACTTATCAAGTTTGTTATTCAATATATTACTGTTTCAATAAATTTTGGCGTATAATATTATTATCTTTATTTCGTAGTGCTACGAAGAAAGCAGTAACACTTATAGATACGTAGTTAGGTCATAAGTTTTGTCACAAAGGTTTTGACTGATAAAAGGTAATACAAAGCTTTTAATTAAAAAAAGTTTGGCATGATTTGAAAGTTTGTTTTATACTGATCAAAACGTAATATAATTATTTTAAAATATAGATCGCGTCTATATTTACTACTTATTTACTTTGGGATTTTCATTTGAAGCGAATACGCGGCCGCATTTTCAAAAATTATACTTTACAAAAGGAAGTAAAAATCAGTGTCACATTAATAAAATTGGTTCAATTGTATGAAACTACTTTATTAGAACGTTATTTTCAGTATTTGGTTCTCCGACCAGTCTGTACTTCAACTACTACCCTTCAAACTTAGGGTACTTTTCAGTGACACGCAATTTTTGACTGCCATCTAACGAGTAGGTTTGGTAAAACACGTACAGTTGCAATTTGGCAATACGAATACACATGAATTATATATTCTAAGAAAGATAAAAGATCCGGCTATTGTTTTATGTAAGATTTAACCCTGTAAAAAAGAAAAATAAATAAATAGAGATCAAAATCACCATGAACAAACAGGTCGCGTATTTTTTTCATTTTTTTTATAAATTTATTAATATAATTTATTATAATATTAATAAATTATATTGTAAGTAATTCAGCATTAAATAAGCTTTCAAGCCATATGTATGTATAATATATACGTATAATATATGTATGGTATGTATAATAAGGGTACGTATAGCTTTTTTATCAGTCAAAACCTTTGTGACAGAACTTATGACCTGACTAAGTATATCTTGCCAAAGTCTAGCCCGTTTGATATGTAGCCAACTAAGCAACCTATGGGCCCCATAGACCTATAGAGGCTTCATGGGGCATTTGATTATAAATTATTGATTTGTAAAGGTGAACTCAGTGTATTTTTAGTTTACTTAATGACCTGGGTGATCTGAGCTGGGAGAACAGAGTCAACTACAGGAATTTGTAATCAGCCCACGTAGCCCACATGCTCCGTAGCGAACGAAACGCAACGGTCACTTTCGCACTACCTAATGTGGAAGAGTGATAGAAAGAGATGGCTAGGCTACGGAGCGTCGCATAGCACGTTTTCCACGCGGGCAGGACCAATAGTTAATTTGCTTTTTTGTCGATTCAATTTTGGCATTTTTTTTTAATTGGCGTTGCCATATTTACCATTTTTGATGACAATATGATAGTGAACAATCACAATCGCCCATGGTAGTGGGGTTTTTAGGTGCACTCAATGTATGGGAACCAATATTTTTCTCATTAAAGCATGAGACTTGGCACACTTGTTACTAAGGTGGACCAGAGTCGAAAACGCCCGGGAGGCAGCGGGAGACACCCCTCTAGGGGGGAGGGGGAGGGGGTGAAGTTTTCCTACGCCGCGCGCACTGTTGGTCGTTATAACTACTAAACTATAGCTACTAGGGCAAGTGTGGTATCATTTTCGGATAAATAAAAGATGGTCAATCATTTTCTAAAACAAAAAAAACACCTTTACATAGAAAAAAATTGAAATACGGCCCAAAATCTAAAATCTTTTGAGTAAAAAAAATCTTTCAAGGTCAATAAATTTTTAATGATTACCGATATCGGATTTAAAAAAATATATTTAAAAAGGCGCATTAATACAGATTCCAAAAATATAAGTAACATTGCAAATATTTAAGAAAAAAATTGTTTCAAAAAATATAGAACACCGCGCGGCAGAGTCGTAAAAAATTCTTAGCCAATTATGAACATCAAAAACGAGTTTTATAGGTTGCTAGTGTCCTGTAAGCTGTAACTAATAAGGATGGAGTTTTCATTAGATATAGTATATCATCATATCAGCTCATATATGTCCCCACCGAGGGGCTCGAGCCTACCCTGCATTAGGGTGATCGGGCCTTAGTCGATCACGCGAGCCCAGTGCGGGTTAGTCGACTTCACACACAAGCTTCGAGTTTCCTCGCAGCCGTGTGCAGGTTTCCTCACGATGTTTTCCTTCACCGTAAGAGCGTCGAATAAACGTACATATGAAATCGAGATTCGAAAACACATTGGTATGCGGCCAGGATTCGAACCACGACCTCCCGCACAGGAGGTAGCGGTCTTAAGCATTACGCCACCGACGCTCTCTATATATAGTATATAGCTCAATTTTAATAATTATTTGATAGAAGACATTTTTTATCGTGTTTATAAGCATATTTAAACTTATGGCTCAGCTGGGCACGATTTCAAGTGACCCAAAATCTATAAAGAAATTAAACAAACAGTATAGAATTTTATTTAAAAATGTTTATTATTTACATTGTCCCCCACAATCGCAAAGCTCCGTGCACTTAAGTTGCCGCTGAAAGCACCGGCACCTCGAGCCGCCGCACCTCTTTTTGCATCTGCACCGGATCATTTCCAGGCATGCATCTGCAGCTACGGGCAAGTCTGTCCATGTAGGTTGCCAGCTTTCACTGACTTTTCTCCATCCCCAGTTAGATGGACAGGGAAGATTTTGATTCGGTGACATCTGACCCCATACATGGACTGCTTGGAACACTGCCCGCAGGAAATGCTGGTATAGAGCAGCTTTCGTCGGAGGTATATTCTCCAATTGGCGGTCTTTTTTCGAGAATAGGTGCTTTCGGGCTTCGTTTACGGTTGTAAATGAACTGGCTCTAAAACAAAACAAAAAAATTAGTTACTAGACTATTTTATTGTATTGCTAGTTTTAAAAAGTGCTTATTACCTGTCATATAAAATGACGACAAACTTTTCGATTACTGTAAACGCCTCGCTAGTACTCCCCTCATATGCTGCCAGAAACCCTTCTGTGGCATTGGGAAATGCGTTCCATGCATCTATTGCACTTTTTTTTCCTTTCCCGTTAAAATAGGACACAGTATCACAACCTGTGAAGGCATGGAACAGGGGGAGGACTTTCGCTTTTTGTGGCCCTGTAAAAGAAAATAATATGTTTTATATAGCCCGCCTAGTACCTGAGCTAGAAGAGCTGTGGGTACACGTAGGTACTGGTAAACACCACCAGTACCTTCCTTGTCACGAAATAGCAAAAACTCTAGGTAAAAAATAATTATAAATTGTATTTATCTACGTTACGCCCTAGCCACTAGCTAGAATAGAATAGAATACACTGAGACTATAACGCTAGGCGGGCTGTATAAAACATATTATTTTCTTTTACAGGGCCACAAAAAGCGAAAGTCCTCCCCCTGTTCCATGTTTTCACAGGTTGTGATACTGTGTCCTATTTTAACGGGAAAGGAAAAAAAAGTGCAATAGATGCATGGAACGCATTTCCCAATGCCACAGAAGGGTTTCTGGCAGCATATGAGGGGAGTACTAGCGAGGCGTTTACAGTAATCGAAAAGTTTGTCGTCATTTTATATGACAGGTAATAATCACTTTTTAAAACCAGCAATACAATAAAATAGTCTAGTAACTAATTTTTTTGTTTTGTTTTAGAGCCAGTTCATTTACAACCGTAAACGAAGCCCGAAAGCACCTATTCTCGAAAAAAGACCGCCAATTGGAGAATATACCTCCGACGAAAGCTGCTCTATACCAGCATTTCCTGCGGGCAGTGTTCCAAGCAGTCCATGTATGGGGTCAGATGTCACCGAATCAAAATCTTCCCTGTCCATCTAACTGGGGATGGAGAAAAGTCAGTGAAAGCTGGCAACCTACATGGACAGACTTGCCCGTAGCTGCAGATGCATGCCTGGAAATGATCCGGTGCAGATGCAAAAAGAGGTGCGGCGGCTCGAGGTGCCGGTGCTTTCAGCGGCAACTTAAGTGCACGGAGTTTTGCGATTGTGGGGGACAATGTAAATAATAAACATTTTTAAGTAGGTAAAATTCTATACTGTTTGTTTAATTTCTTTATAGATTTTGGGTCACTTAAAATCGTGCCCAGCTGAGCCATAAGTTTAAATATGCTTATACACACGATAAAAAATGTCTTCTATCAAATAATTATTAAAATTGAGCTATATACTATATATAGAGAGCGTCGGTGGCGTAATGCTTAAGACCGCTACCTCCTGTGCGGGAGGTCGTGGTTCGAATCCTGGCCGCATACCAATGTGTTTTCGAATCTCGATTTCATATGTACGTTTATTCGACGCTCTTACGGTGAAGGAAAACATCGTGAGGAAACCTGCACACGGCTGCGAGGAAACTCGAAGCTTGTGTGTGAAGTCGACTAACCCGCACTGGGCTCGCGTGATCGACTAAGGCCCGATCACCCTAATGCAGGGTAGGCTCGAGCCCCTCGGTGGGGACATATATGAGCTGATATGATGATATACTATATCTAATGAAAACTCCATCCTTATTAGTTACAGCTTACAGGACACTAGCAACCTATAAAACTCGTTTTTGATGTTCATAATTGGCTAAGAATTTTTTACGACTCTGCCGCGCGGTGTTCTATATTTTTTGAAACAATTTTTTTCTTAAATATTTGCAATGTTACTTATATTTTTGGAATCTGTATTAATGCGCCTTTTTAAATATATTTTTTTAAATCCGATATCGGTAATCATTAAAAATTTATTGACCTTGAAAGATTTTTTTTACTCAAAAGATTTTAGATTTTGGGCCGTATTTCAATTTTTTTCTATGTAAAGGTGTTTTTTTTGTTTTAGAAAATGATTGACCATCTTTTATTTATCCGAAAATGATACCACACTTGCCCTAGTAGCTATAGTTTAGTAGTTATAACGACCAACAGTGCGCGCGGCGTAGGAAAACTTCACCCCCTCCCCCTCCCCCCTAGAGGGGTGTCTCCCGCTGCCTCCCGGGCGTTTTCGACTCTGGTCCACCTTAGTAACAAGTGTGCCAAGTCTCATGCTTTAATGAAAAAAATATTGGTATTGTCCTATAACGACCCCACGCACATGCAACTCCTACGTTCCTACATGAATGAACCGCTTAGTACGTATACGGCCTGTTGGATATCCTGTCATTAATGTATAAATAATCTTTGATTGTTTATGGCGGACGCGTGTAAATTTTGTTTTAATTATTATAGGAGACAAACGCGCTGACGAATTGCCTGATGGTAAGCGATTACCGTCGCTTAAGGACACTCACAATAAGGGTTATAAAGTGCGTTGCTGGCTTCTAAGACAAAAATAAATAAGTTGTTTTGTTTTAGAATATATTTTATGCTATTCGTGCAATATGTAAATAATGTATATTATGATTGTATTTCTCTATGTAAGTGAATTGTAATATTCTTTTGGAGAAATAAATTCTTAAACCATAAACCATAAGACGAGAGTTAAAGACGCGTTTTTATCCGTTTTTTTTTGTATAAATTTTATAACCTTCAAAGAAGTGATATATTTTTCCATCAAAATTAAATCTGAGTAACTATGCATTGAATTATAGTTTCGTTTACATATTATTGTACCGCAATATTAGACATCATAGGAACCCTAGCATTTCGGAAGAAAAAGTTATTAACTGAAATAAATGTCATATACTAAGGAAAAGTGACCAAGGCCTCCAGTGCCTCAGGCTGGAATCGAACCAGCGTCCTCTGCTATCGCGGCAGGTGCAGCGATTCCAGCCTGGGGCACTGGAGGCCTTGGTCACTTTTTCTTTCGCGTATGACATCTATTTCAGGATGCGACGTTGCACCAAAATGCAAGACGTCGGACAGGTCATTACCAAATTAAAATAGAGCTGTACCCCTAGTGTAAATAAATTCGATTTCCAAACGTGACGTACGCGTTTGCGTTTAGTCTCATTTTGTATTGGATTTCGAAAGAGCGCGCCAAGCGGGACGTTTTGGAACCTCAAAATCCTATACAAAATGAGACTTAACGCAAACGCGTTCGTCACGTTATGATGTCGATCAAAGTTACACTAGCGGTACTGGGCGGGACATGTTGCCAGGCAGAGTGATGGCAGGTGGGCCAAAATGTTAAAGGAATGGTGGTCGCTTTTAGAGGAAAGGAGTGCCTGGCGTCCGTAGAAGTCCGTGGAAGATTGCTGGTCACTTCTGGATGAGATTGGCTCAGGACCGGGAATATGATCTCAATTTATAATTTATTTGTTCTTAGTTCAAATAATACGAATTCATAAAATGATTCGATCTAATAAATCCTTCTATCTAATGAATCTTATGAATTTTATTAATAAGGCATACTTAGGATGAATTATGTGAAGGATTTATTATTACTGAATGCGTTTTTTTTTCTTTAATAATGTTGGTATTTAATTTGATATATTGGATACATACTAGCTATGAATTCTGTAGCATTAGTTCATAAGACTGTTAGCTTAACTATAAATTTCAGTTTGACACTTGGAGAGACTTTACACCTCCAAATCTTATTAGTGTTACTACTCTGACATTGGGGACCTTTTACGTATCCAAATTTAATGTGTTATTAACCATAGAGACTATACATCTCTGTTATATTGTAGTAGTTATTTATTTTAAGATTATTATAAGATTAATATTTGACGACCGGTCTGGCCTAGTGGGTAGTGACCCTGCCTATGAAGCTGATGGTCCCGGGTTCAAATCCTGGTAAGAGCATCTATTTGTGTGATGAACACGGATATTTGTTTCTGAGTCATGGGTGTTTTCTATGTATTTAAGTATTTATAATTAATAATTATATATTATATACATCGTTGACTAAGTACCTACAACACAAGCCTTATTGAGCTTACTGTGGGACTTAGTCAGTTTGTGTAATAAAATAATGTCCTATAATATTTATTTATTTATTTATAATGTAATGCTTATCAAGATTAGGTGTTGTATTTATAAAAGTTGCTATATATATGTTGCACTATATGATGTTACTATAAATGTTGTATTTGACCTGTAAAAGAGCTGTTGAGTTGAGACCTAGAAAAAAAATTTGGATTCGAAACTATTTAACACTTTATTCTGTAAATACTATATCTTGTTTTCTTATTTTATATTCCTTAATGTATGTGTTTCATGTTATCTAAAGCAGGAAAATATAACAGCAAGCGAACGCGGGTAATTGCGTAACTTCGCCATTAATCAATCCGGCAGATAATGTAATGGTGAGTGAAGGCTCTGTTATTTTTCGGACAGCTACATGATATATTATCCTTCATTTAAGAGTGTTGTCGGCGGTGTAACCACTGCCTTATTTTACTGATTGTGATTGTGAAGTTGGCCGGTCTAGGTATTTTACAAATTGCATAGGATCAAATCGTTCATGGAAAACAAAAAAATAAATAAAAATTTAAATGCGATGTGTATGATTGACGACCGGTCTGGCCTAGTGGGTAGTGACCCTGCCTATGAAGCCGATGGTCCTGGGTTCGAATCCCGGTAAGGGCATTTATTTGTGTGATGATATTTGTTCCTGAGTTATGGATGTTTTCAATATGTATTTAAGTATTTGTCTATTATATATATATCATTGAGTACCTACAACCAGGGATCGGAACCGGTTTTTTGGAAAAAATTTGAAATAAACATATATTATATTCGGTTTATTTTATACTCCAAATATAGGACTCGGTTGTGTTTTTAGATAACGACTTCGTATTATTAGATTGCCTAATTAGAACGGAAATAATTAACAAAGAACGAAAAAATACCGTTTTCGTTCCCATACAAAAAATACCGGTTTCCGATCCCTGCCTACAACACAAGACTTCTTGGCTTACCGTGGGACTTAGTCAGTTGGTAAGAATGTCCCTATAATATTTATTTATGATTTCTTCTCGAGTTCTTTAGTAATAATTTTTTTTGTAATGTTTTAATGTACCAGTACGTGTTATCTGTCGTGTCACCGAATGGGCCCTACGGAAGACCAGCGCTGGTTTCATAGCCTGAGTGGACGCTTGAAGCGGAGCATTCGGCGGGGCGTGCAGCGTGGCGTCGGGCTCACAAGCGATGTCAGCAACGTGCACTAAGGCCGCTTCTATACGCTCGCATTTGTTGAACATGCACGCCGCACGCCCCGCTCCGCCGCACGCCCAACTCGAGCGTCCACTCAGGCCTTACACTTATGCTGAGTTGGTTTCATAAGAAGATGCTATGAGGTATATTTGTAAGTTTTTTGAATAATTTTATTCCTTCACACCTTTCTTTGACCTACATCGAAAATTAACTTTCTTTTAGATCTAGGCAGTAAATGAAAACCTAACTTAGACCTTTTCATGTTCAAATACGTAATAGCAATTTATCATTTGTCAGTTACTGTCAAAATGGCCGCCAATCTGACGCAGGTAGCTGTCACGTACCAGTTTTTTATATAAACCAGAAAACCTTTAGAGGTCCGTCTGGCTCACGCGACTATCGGCCTGATTCAAACTTTAATGTACGTTAAAAATTAGCTCTAGATACGATATGGACCGAAAATGTCAGTGTCAAAAGTGACTTTTTTTCAAGAAATAAACTTTATAGATTTTTATAAAATACAAAATTGAGGTATGAAAGATTATTAGATTGTGTACCTTGCTATATTTTAAGGAATAATTATTTGCCTTTATGAAAAGTGATATTGTTTGGAACATTGTTAAACAGTTTTCTATCAAAACATTTTTAAGAGATCGGTCGAAAGTAGTCGGAACGGAACAACTAACCCCGCTATGGGGCGGGTTGTACCGTTGATTCAAATTCTAACTTATCCCTTAAAAATTTAAATCTCACGCTAAAAAAGTGTTTTTCAATTCATCAAAATACGTGATTATTTTTTATGTTCTATTAACAGTTCAATAAAATAACATAAACATATAAATGCCTAATTCCGTGGGGTAAGTTGTGCAGTCAATTTTGTTTTTTTTCCTACGTATACTATTCGACCATAATGAACTCGACTTAAACGACTCCTACAATGGCATATAATATCACACAAATCGCGTTGTTTACTTGCGATCCTATTCTCATCCCGGAACCAGAACAACTTACCCTCCGCACTTTTAGCCCCGATTTCCCCTAAGCCGGAGAGTTATGCCGACATAGGCACTCGAGTGGGAATCGACTTCTAACTGCAATAATATGTTACTCTTCGAAGGCCGCATAAATATGTGACACGCTCTTATAGCTCTACAAATAAGATGGTGTCTTTTTGCGGCCTTCACTGTGTAATATATTATTGCTATTGACTGTGATTTGCATTATGTATTATTATATGTATTATTCGACGACCGGTCTGGCCTAGTGGGTAGTGACCCTGCCTATGAAGCTGATGGTCCCGGGTTCAAATCCTGGTAAGAGCATATATTTGTGTGATGAACACAGATATTTGTTTCTGAGTCATGGGTGTTTTCTATGTATTTAAGTATTTATAATTATATATTATATATATCGTGGTCTAGGTACCTACAACACAAGCCTTATTGAGCTTACTGTGGGACTTAGTCAATTTGTGTAATAATGTCCTATAATATTTATTTATTTATGTATTTGTTATTTTACGATCATTTAAACAATATGCATACTTTTAACCCTAAATCGGTAATATGGTAGTATTTTTTTGTTAAATAATAAGAAATACAATCACATCGAGATCCTTCTATTTTAGAAGTCATAAATATAATATAAAAAAACTCTTGGCGTTGAAACTCTAGGTCCATGGGATACCAGCGCGCACAAGTTTATTGCAGAAATCGCGAAGCGTCTGGTTAACGTAACTGGTGATCGAAGAGCTGGCGACATCCTCGCACAACGTATCAGCATTGCGATACAACGAGGAAATGCCGCCAGCATCCTTGGTACGATACCTTTTGTATTTAAGTTAGGTATAGTTTCGACTGTAATGCAATGTGTGACCATTAAACAGTCTAATAGCGGTTCGACCACACATTAGTCGCGCTAACGACACCGCAGCCTAAGCGATCGAAAAACGCGTCACGTCCCGCGAACCGCCGAATTAGGACGAATCAATCCAACGGGAACGTGGATTAACCTGGGAATCAGCAAAGGAACAAAGTTGTTTTAGCGCTAACATACTCATGTAGAATTCTTAACTACATTTTTGGCAGTACGTAGGAATAGCCTTAAGACCTATCTACATCGGAAAAATATCATCACCATTTCTTAGTCGCCTCTTAATAACTTCTACGATTTGGTCAGACCTACGTGCGGGCGGTCTTATCGTTAAAAAACGATCTCTTCCAAACAACTTTACATACATAGGTCATATAGCCTATGTAAGGTATGTAAGGTTGTCTGAAAGAGATCGCTTTTTAGCGATAAGACCGCCTGTTATTTACCTCTTCTTAATATGCTGAATTATTTGTATTTTTTTGTACTGAGGTGTGCAATAAAGAGAATTTGTATTGTATTGTATGTCTGCGTCGGACCTATGTCTGGGTAGTTCGATGGCACCATAATATTGTATTGTCACCCGACTTACATTATGTTATCAAAATTTCAGCTCAATCGGAAACCGGGAAGTGAACCAAAAACTTCTAAGATATGACCCACACACACATACATACTAACAGGGCAAGTTAAATAAAAGCTTGTAAAAAGACATTTGGATGACGACGATTTTTATATACCACGTCGGTGGCAAACAAGCATACGGCTCACCTGATGGTAAACAGTCACCTTAGACTATGGACGCCTGCAACGCCAGAGATATTACATGCGCGTTGCCGACCCTTTAAAAACCTGTACATTCCTTTTTTGAAGAACCCCATACTGTATACCCTCGGGAAAACCGCGGCATCGAGCTCATTCCACAACCGGAGCGTCTGCGGGACGAAGTTCCTCTTAAACCGCACAGTACGCGACCATTTAGGCTCTAGGGTGTGAGGATGAACACCCTGCCGACGGCGAGCGGTGCGGTGATAGAAAGCGGCCGTTGACGTCATGTCAAACAGTTCTTCAGAGCACAGACCATTTGTACCTACAAGCGGTAGAACACACACAAGGAGGAAAAGTCTTTTCTTTAGATTTAAAGGTTCAAGGTTGAAGGGCCTGTGGGTTTTGGATCGTCGACGATTCGTACAGTATGTGGAATATGCTAATGGCGCGATTCGAAGAATGATTAAGACGCGTTTAAGATCTTGGAAAGATCTTTAAAAGATCAATAACTAAACGACATGTCAAAATTAACGTTTATTTAGATTCCACTGTGATCCCAATAAGATCTATCTACGATATTTCTAACGTCAAAGTGACATTGGTTGCCCGAATCGAGCTGCTTCTGTCAATTATACGACATACAAACGATATCTAAATGAGAACTTATCTAGACCAGAACTTATCGTTTTCGAATCTCATTCTTCGAATCGGGCCGTAAGTATGTGGAATACTAATAGACGTCACTTAGTTTTGTAGTTTTGACAGCCTCCTAGCCTAGTCGGTACGGTACTCGGTAGTGACCTTGCCTACCAAGTTGGAGATCCCGGGTTCGAATCTTCGAATCCTGGTAAGGGCATTTATAGTTTATTACAAATACATATTAGTTCCTGAGTTATGGAAGTTTTCTACGTATATAAGTATTTATATATAACTACATATTATTTGTGTGTCATCTAGGACCCACAACACAGGCCTGAGCTTACTGGTGGGACTAGGCAGAAAAATTGTCCTACAATATTGATTTATTTATATCTAAATTATTATTTTATCAAGACACTATTAATTCGATGTTTCCTGCAGTAATAAAATCGGTAGTTACTGTATCTCCATCTTCAATCCATAATCATTAATCGTACGTGTGTCTTCTTCACGACCCAACAAGCGAGCCCAACGAGCGAGGGAGACAGCACAATATTTTCCAAACCTGAGTTATTCGTAACCATTAAAAGGGTTACGTCTTAACAGTACGCGATCTGTTTCAGCTAAATATGGGTTGTGTGAATAAATTATGTCCATGTAAAAATATGCCTTATGCAATTGTAATAAGGTACTTTTTGGTTTGAAATGTTATCAATAATTTTCTAAATGGGGTAAACAACGAATTAAATGTTTATTCGATTACTTTTTGCCTCTTTACTAAATTGATCAAAAATGGTCGTAGATATTTTTCGAGTATGTAGGTACTAGCCTGGTCACTACCCTCAATTTTGTTCGTTAAAATTTTTCAATTCTATTTCAAGAGAAGCGTAAATTAGAAGAGGAAAAAGATATGGCGCATCGCGTGAAACTTGCGCGGAAAAATATAGTCTTATTTCTTTTTTTTTTTGGTCACGTCATTCTCCTTGGCTTGAAAGTCTAAATCACTTTTATATTACAAGCTTTAATTTAGTTTCCCCTGTCCCGTTGTCTGTCTGTCGGTCTGTAATTAAATCTTGCAAGTTAAATTTGAACCACTTCCCGGTTTCCAATGAAGCGGATAATTTGCATACATATGTAAGTCGGGGACAATGCAATATTACGGTACCATCGAGCTGATCTGATGATGGAGACAGGAGGTAGTCACAGGAACTCTGTGATAAAACAAAGCAACCTAATTGTGTTTGGGGTTTTTAGAATTGTCTCGATGAGACCTACAGACAACGGGACAGGTGCAACTAAATAAAAGGTTGTAATAAATTATAATAATAATAAAATTCTTTATTGCACACTACATAAAAAACATATACAGAAATTGATAAAATATACACATTGGTAGGTAACAACAGGCGGACTTATCGCTAAACAGCGATCTCTTCCAGACAACCTTATCTACCTACCTTAACTTACCTTACCTTATCTTATTTTATTATTAAATTATCTGCATATTTATCTCTTTGAAGTATATGAGTCTAATAAACACACTTCAACACTAATCTTATACGTAGATACAAGTTCCAACTGTCGATTCAATCGCAATCACTCGAGGCAACCAATCACGTGCGCGATTTAATCAGCCAAGTAATCGTACGATTAATCAAATTAGTTGAGCTCTAGAGCTCTTTGGAGGAACTACTTGCAGGCCGATTCGAAGAATGATTAAGACACGTTTAAGATCTTGGAAAGACCGATAACTAAACATGTCAAAATTGACGTTTGTTTCGATTCCGCTGTGATCCCAATAAGATCTATCTACGATATTTCTAACGTCAAAGTGACATCAGTTCCCGAATCGACCTACTTCTGTCAATTATACGACATACAAACGATATCTAAATGAGAACTTATCTAAACCAGTAGCTATCGTCATCGTATCACATTCTTCGAATCGGGCCGAGAGACTTTATTTATATTTAAAATTGTCGATCAGAAGGATTAAGGAGAAAAAAAGTTCTCGACATTTTCTTGTCAGGATTTTGCCCTAAATGAATGCCCTAATTTTTATATGAGTTCAAAATATTACTACTACTACTATATACTGGCAATAACCAGTACCAGTGTCTGTAAGTTTTGCTTTTTTGATACTCTTGTTTTTATAAGAACTATATTACAGTCGCCCAGCATACAAAACCGGCAACAATAAACGCAAAAATCAAAAGGTTTGACATAGATAATTTCTTTCTGATTCCATCCCCAAAATTTCGTTATGATTGGTCAAGTTTCGGAACAGGAAAATGTCCAGAAGAAAACCTCGATTTCTGTGATTTTACGCAAGATTTTTCGCCTAAGCTACAGTTGTACTTATCACACTTATTTTAGGAGCCGTCAGCGTGACGTTATTTACCTAAAATTCGAAAAGGGGCTCGTTAGCTGGTATTTCTTCTTAAGTACCGAAGTTATTACAAGTTTTTATTTAACTTACACTTGCACCATCCCACTAACCCGGGGTTAAACTGTTAACCCAGTGTCAAATTCTACTGGTAACCATGGTGACTCCAGGTTTAACCGGTTTACCCCAGGTCAGTCGGATGGTCCAAATGGCCCTACCGTATTAAGTAGTAAAACAGTACCTACTGGAAAACCTTCATGGGGGCCCTATCGGCACAGCTGGTCGACGCCACGGGAGACCATAGAGCTGGCGCTTACCTCCACCAGCGTATATCCCCGGCAATACAGAGCGGTAACGCGGCCAGCGTTATGGGATCCATGCCGCAGGCGGAGGCTTTAGAAGGGGTATTATTTTATAACTTCTTTGCTTATTACTATTAGTATATCTTTTAGTTATATTTAGTATTAGTTTTTTTTTATGTAATAGGCCGCAAACGAGCAGACGAGCCGCCTGATGGGAAGCAGTCATCGCCGCCCATGGACATAAGCAACAGTGGAGGAGCCACTTATGCGTTGCCAACCTTTGAGAACCCTAAATACCTGCTTCTTGAAGAACGCCATGTCATAGCGCAAGGGAAACACCTCAGAAGGTAGCTCATTCCACAACTTGCACGTTCTGGGCAAAAACGAGCGAGATGCCCGCTTGTTCTTGGTTTGCCACGTGTCGAGAAAGTGAGGATGAACTTTGTTTCTTTGGCGGGAGGTGCGGTGAGTTTTATTTTTAAGTAGTTTTAATTTATGGCTAGTTTAGTTTTAATTTTATAACTAGTTGGTTTTTAAACAGAAATTAGAATTATTTCTTGACATTCTATTCATACATTTGCTATTGCTATGGTCTGTTAGTACCCATTATAAGACTTTTTGAGCTTTTTGTGGGGCTAGGTGGATTTGTGTAGTCATTTTGTCCCGTAATGTTTATTCAAAAGGCGGTCTTATTGTTAACAAGTAACCGTCAAAAATATTTTTAACACACACTTTTATTGCCGTGCAGTCGGCAATTTCTCTTTTTTATATGTCTATTAAGTTCTTCTCGAGACCTTTCAAATGAGCCTAAACTCAATGTACATAAGTTTTCCGATCATAGGGTTCCTTTGGCTGCCTTCCGACTGCATCATCAGATCAGCTCCATTTTAGTATACTATTGCATTGTCATCGGAAATACAGAAGTATACCAAATTTCAGCTCAAACAGACACCAGGAACTGGTTCAAATTTAAGTTACAAGATTTGAAGCACATATATGTAGATATATGTATATGTAGATGTATACAAAGAAGATACGCGGTGAAGCTAAATAAAAGTGTGTAAAAAGCGTTATATTAAGAAAAATATTTTCCAACAAAGATTAAGAAACGTATTATTTGTTTAATTCTTTTGTCTTTGCACCAACGTTTCCTTCTATAATTGTTCATTTATAATTCTTTATGACAACAAACCTAAGCTAAAAGGAAACAGAGCAGTACAAAATCGGCAGGAATACTAATAGATTTAAATGGAGTCTTTAGGAAATACAGAACAAATTGACCAAAGATCGTTTACTAGCAGTTACGGTCCGATTCAAACTTTAAGATACGTCAAAAATTTCCTAAAGATACGATATGGATTGGATATGTCAGTGTAAAAGGTGATGTTTTTGTTTGAAGAAACTTCACTTTTGACCGATTTGGCCTAGTAGGCAGTGACCCTGCCTATGAAGCCGATGGTCACGGGTTCAAATCCTGGTTAGGGCATTTATTCGTGTGATGAGCACGGATATTTGTTCCTGTCATAGGTGTTTTCTATGTATTGAAGTATTTATAAATATGTATATATTATATATATTGTTGTCTAAGGACCCTCAACACATATACAGGGTGATTCATGAGACGTGAGCTGGACTAAGCCTACACAATCAGTAAATGTTAATGAATCGTTCACCGTCATATTTAAGTAAAACAATCACGCTTTTTATTTGTTATTTAACTTTTTCTTAAGGACAAATTTGATTATCTACAATCATGGACACCCTACAACACTTAATTAACAAAGATAAAACCTCTTTAACCGTTATGACAGCACTTTGATTATGAAGAAAATAAAATGTCACACTTGAGTGAGATACGATTTTATAAAAGTAACCACACTCTGTTGACATTCAATTTGTCACTTATTATGGATAAAACAAAGAGGGTGACCATAAATATCGTTAATAAAAAAAACTCTTTTTTTTTGAACAGTAAAAATTGAATTAACGTTAATCTCACAAATACTGGTACGAAACAGTTGCTGATAATTTACCGAATATGCAGGCTTGATCCTGCTCACGTCTCCTGAATCATCCTGTATATTGAGCTTACCGTGGGACTTAGTCAATTTGTGTAATAATGTCCTATAATATTTATTTATTTTATAAATCTAATCCATATTGTATTTTAGCAAATGTTTGACGTATCTTAAAGTTCAAATAAGGCAGTTAATAAAATTTGACAATATTGATACGACCGATACGACCGTCAAACCTTCAAGAAAAGAGCGCACTTCCAAATTAAAGGCCAGCAACGTACTTACAACCGTCTGGTGCAGCAGGCATCGGATAATTCGTTTTCGTTTGTCTTAAAAAAAATAGATAACTTTATCTAAGTAGAGTGAGGAATCTGTGTCCTTTCTGTGCTGAAACCTCTTCGTAGAGCAATTATAAAGCTACCTCGAAACCGGGAGAAACACAATCTGCAGGGAATCATTTTACTTCTCGAATTTCTTCAGCGGCCAAATGCTGAATTGGTTTCGTATTTTATTCTATTTTTTGTAGTAGCGACGGGGTCAGACGGTGTCGTTTTCAATCATGGAGGATTTAAAAGTGTGTAAAAATTAATGAGAGCAAAACAGTCCAACACAGATATTAATAATAATAGTCAGTATTAAAAAAATCATTGCTCTAGCTTCAAAAACCACGGAGGAAAGAGTCGAGTACGTTTGTATGGAGAAATGACCACTCCTGTCGCCTCTTAACAACTGGAGACGTCTTGTATGTAATTTTCTGTACAAAACAGTCGATTTTTGCGGGGGAAGGGCACGTTAATTGTATGGCTATTACATTACGTAGAAATAGCCATATCAGATAAACGTCAGTCCATACAATACAATATGGCCATTGGCCGAGATTTTCGACAGAGGGGTAAGCTCTTAAAGGCGACTCCGGTTTTTCAATCCTCCAAGTTTTTCAATAAAAGAAAGAAAAAATACTGTTGGAATTTTATTTCAGTGCAAACTGCAAGTATTCGTTCGACTAATGAATATAAAAGTACAGCAAATATAAAAAAAAAAATATTTATAATAGTATGGTATAGTTACATATTTTTATGTATACAGTATGTAACAGAACAAAAAGCAAAGAAAGGGACCCATTAATGTTTAGATCATAGATCACCTTTTATCATGGGACAAACCATGAAATCGCGAAAAAGAATTTGGCTGTTTCATACATTTTGCTGGTCTGATGTTGAAGTTTCCTATGGGATACAATTTTTTTCGCGATTTCGGGGTTTGTCCCATAGCAAAAGTTGCTCACTATGACTTAAATATTAAAGGGTCTCTTTCTTTGCCTTTCGTTCTATTACATACTGTATAATTATTATAATGGATCATCTGAATTCATCAATCACACTTTAATCACGTGAAACACGTCGAGCGTCATACGAGCGGGGGCAGAAGCCGGATAGGGGCATACATTGTATGTAAAATTTGAGCTCCAAGGGGGGGCAGCTGCCCCCTCATGTTTGTACTTGCCTACGCCCATGAATTCATCTTTCCATGCAAAGCACGGTTGTTTCAACTATCATTAGACTGACCTGTGGAATTTAAATCCGCCCACGTACCTTCCTTCTTCCAACCAAAACGTACTAACTACATCCAAAATCTCATAATTTTATTTATTTTACACCTTATGTAATAAGGAATAGAGTTGAATGTATTTTTATTAGTTAAGGGCAGATTTCGCTAGCTCGTTATAATAAATTATTCTATCTAATTATCCATAATTCTTCGTTTCGCATTCATGATTTCATTTTTATTGAATAAATTATTGAGCTGGTATTTTACATTGTAATAACGATGTCTTTTAAGGTTTTAAATTTCTTCTTAAGTTGGTATTAATTATCATATTTTATATTCTAGTTATTGATTATGGAAGAGGTAAAAATTCTAAGAAAAACCGACCATAAGCATGCCGGGCCGTGCTTGTAGGGTTCCGTATTTACCCGTCCGGAATAATAGTGACAGACGGCCAGAGGTCAAATGTAATGGGGATGCAAAACATGTTATTTTTTTTTTCGGAGAGATTGTGTTTATATAAGCGACGATATTTCTAACGTCAAAGTGACATTGGTTGTCCGAATCGAGCTGCTTCTGTCAATTATACGACATACAAACGATATCTAAATGAGAACTTATCTAAACCAGAACTTATCGTTATCGTAACTCGTAGCCGATTTGTTTATGATTTGGTATCAATTGGCTCAGATTTTTTATTTATTTAAGTTATACTTACAGAAAATGTCACTTCCTAATTTGTATCTATCCAAACCTGTCCACTTCCTAATTCGACCACTATAACATCGTCCTTTTCCTAAGATGTCACTTCATAGATACCGAAGTTGACTACTTCCTAAACAGTCACTTCCCTATTCTTATTTTCCTACCATCTCCATTTCCACAATCGCCAACTCCCTAAATTGTCCACTCCTATAACGTCTTTTTCCTTGATAGTCACCAAGGCTACGGGGACAACTTACTGTCTTACTTATTCCCAATATACTCCTTTTGCGGAGCGGTTCAATAGGTCTAATTCACTAAATGTCCAGTCTGCCCGTTAGTTCTAAATACCTAAATGTCCGTTCTTTCCGTCTAATTCCTCTAACCGTCAAATTTGTAGTAAAACGTTTCCTTCACAACTTAACTAGACTGAGCCCCGCTTCACGGGGCTCCTATTTCTAGGCTGTTTGTCCTTCGGGCATCTGGAGCTACCTAACAAACCTAACCTACGCTTTTTCCCCCCAAGTTTTCACGGACTTCACACTAAATCAACAGGTAGGCATTAGGTAGGTAGGTTAGACTTAAAACTTAAAATGTTCTGAATAAACCTCAACAATCATTTAAATAAATACAATTCCAAACTGCGAAAACTAAGTTTAATATGTAACAATGCCTTTTACGAATTTGCTCTTTAAACAGAAACCCACAAGCCAACTTAAACTCTATCGCAACTGTTTCAAAGTTGAAATTCACTCGGATTAATATTTGGAAAGGATCATTCAAATAGTTTCAAATGTAAACTGAGACATGCGAATTCAAAAACCAAAAGTTGTAAGAAGATCGTAAACGTATGAGACGTTCTCGCAAACTGAACTATAAAGCTTTATTGTTAAGGTTGTGTTTTGTTTGTGTAAGTAACTTTAGATATGACTTATAATAATTTGTTAAATGTGGCGTTCCGAATTTGAAATTTGCTGCCAGTAATAAAAATCGGCCAGGAGCATGTCGGGCTACGCTCAGTGTAGGGTTCCATAGTTACCATTCTGACAGAATAAGCTAAACTGGGGCTACTAGTAAGTATCATTTACATTATAAGTATAAACGCTTGGTACGTCTTTTTACTAAGAAGATAAGACTTTTTGCAATAATTCAAAAACAACTGGAACAATCATGTTTTTTGGACATCTGAAAAATTTCAAAGGCAATCCTTGTTACAAATAATAAAATACGTATTGCATGATTTCTAGTAAATCACCCCCTCACCCTTTAATTTAGGGGATGTAATAATTTTAAAAGTAATACCGGACTTAATCGCGTAAACTTACTTTATATGGCCTGACGTTTCGAACGTGACGTTACGCTCGTGGTCACAGGCAGATTACCCTGAGTCTGCCTGTGACCACGAAACAAGCATTGGCTTAAGTCAAATATTTTGAAGACAAACGATCTGTTTTAGTTAAATTATTATAGTTTAAATTTTAATTGCTCATATTTTGTATTTTATTAACGTATTTTTATAAGCTAACACTTTTCAAGGTTAAATTAACACAGCAATCACTCCTCGCATGAAAATGGAGAATTAACCCTTCCAACGCTGTATAGATGTCCCGGCAAATAAGTGGACACGACAAGTGGTCGTAGGGTTAATACAGATATCGAGCGAAGGGGCCTTATTCCTAACTCTACTAAAGTCTACTCTTAAGTATTTAAAAATATAGGTAGTTTTTTGTTTTACAAGGGGCAAAATTGTTGTTTAACCGCTCGTGCTAATATTGACCCCCGAGCAAGCAAAAGATTACAAAATTGAAACACGAGCCTAGCGAGTGGTTGGAGAGTGGAATCTTGAGCATTGCGAGGGGGTTAAGCAAACTTTGCCTGCGAGTGAAACACAGCATTTTTCACCACACGAACGCGAGGAACTTATTAAATATGAAATACCAAAAAAATAAAATCCAAATGAACTTATTTAATAAGAAAGGTTTCATTTAAAATCATTAATTAAAAGTCGATTCTACCAGCTAACATAAGGAAACAACTCAAATTTTGCATCTGATTAGTTTGCCCCACATGTGGATAAAATGCAACTTTGTCATTGGTTTGGTTTTGGCTTGGAACAATCAAGAGGGCCTTTACCAGTTGGTGTGGTGAAAATGTTTCTTCGCTTCCTCTACCTACGATATGTTAATAGGGATGGTGATACACGTCAAATTTTATAACATAACTTGCCACTCACCCCGGCTCCGTACGGGTTACACAAATTATACACATAAACCTTCCTCAAGAATCACTCTATTGATTGGTGAAATCCGCATGAAAATCCGTTCAGTAGTTTTTGATGGCGATTATACATACGTACACAGACAGACGCGGCGGGGAACTTTGTTTTATGAGGTGTGATCAAAGTCTTGTAGTATTTTATGATTCTTGGTGTCCAAGTTTATTGTGATAAATTACTGACCTATTTAACTAGTTTTTGTTATAAAATTAACAAACATGTGTCATCATCGTTGTCTCCACTACCCTAAGGTTTTCTGGAAGCGATCGCTCTTTAGCGATAAGACCGTTGTCTACGATAGTTTAAGTTGTGTGTTTAATTTGTATGTCATTATGTTCTTTTCATATTGGTGAGCAATAAAGAATATTTGTATTGTATTGTATTGTTTTGTTTTGTATTGTATTGTATCATCGCTCTCGATATGGAAAATATTTCTTGGTTATATGCGAAGTTAGTGGTCGAGAAAATACAAGCGACGCCAGCGTATGTCGTGGTGAAAATATGAGCTTTCGTGGGACGACATCTTCATACTAGGTACCACATTCTGCACACTACCATATCAGTTTACTGTATAATAATATATGGTATCGATATTACACTTTGAACATTATTAATGAGCAAAAAACAAAAGAATTCATCACGAGGCTAACCACCAAGATGGCGTTCGAATCGTAAGTCCCTGTTTACTTAATAAATATATATAGTCCTCCTCATCGTTTTCGATGACGGCGACCCTAAATAAACACATTATGGACGTTGTCTAGCATGAGCCCTAATGTGGCTGGCCAGGCCGAACTTGCTCTTAAATACTCTATTGCACGCGTGACAATAAAGTTGGCCAGCTGCGTTGAACGTGTACACGTAGGAGGGCTTAGGTCTCTCTTCCCGTAACTGGCGTTTTATGTCTAGGCTAGTGAGGCGGTTATCTTCGAATGTTTTGACACCGTTATGGATGGTAGAACGCCATGAAGACCTCCTTCCTTAATAAATATACACAAATAATAAATTACCTTCATACATTAACTTAAAACACATAATTTACACGAAGTGTCGAGTTCTCAGAAACCGATCTAAGCACTTCCAAAGCTAAATTTCCGGCAATTAGAAAAGCGCAAGCAATTTCCGTTCTCGGCTTAGATTTTAAACGTGAACATTGCACTTGGTTTTTTGGCAACTTGTAATATACGTAAGAGAAGGAAAAGGAAGTCTGAGGATATATTTTTGTATATAAATTAAAAAACATTCTCAGATATAATGAAAAAAAAAACACTCAAACATGTATTTATTTATTTTCTGTTGTATATATAATACCCTGCGTATCAAAGTAGTATAATTTTGGTATGATATAGCAGAGCGATGTAACCAGCAAAATTAAAAACAGAACTTTATTTTCAGAGTTCTTAAGGTAAAACGTTAGAGTGAGGCCATACTGGTGCGTTGCGTTGCAGCATATCATAAAAATATATGAAAAATGACGCAGCGTTGACGCTGCGATGACGCTTGCGACGTAACGCAACGCACCAATGTGGCCTCACTTTTAAAGTTCATATATTTTGTTCCTTTCTTATTTGCTGTCCTCCTAAACTATCGTCTAAGGGGCGGTTGCATCAAACCGTCTGTCACCGTTATATCGTTTGCTTACTTTTATCGTATGGAAAGTTTCATCGGTTGACTGCCGAGAGTGCTGAGTGACGTTGATCAGCCTGCTAAATGTGGTTGGTGCACATCTCGGGAACGCGTGGAGATATCGAGTTGAAAATAAAACTATATACTTAGGTCTACGGTCCCCTTGAAGCGGTGAAAAAATCAAACTTCTAAATTAACGTAAAAAAGGATACGCCCGTTTTTTCCGCAAAAACTGTATATTTCAACACTCTCAAGGGAAACAAAATGTGTAGGGTACGTCCCGTTGACATATAACTAAGAAACTTGCAAGTTATATCGTCTTACTAGAAATACAGGGAAAAACTAAAAACAATACATTTTTAAAAATTAAAAAGAAATATGTATATAAATATAAAAATAAGTCAAATTTGTACGGAACCCTGTGGTCAAGTCCAACTCGCACTTGTCTGGATTTTTTATCATGGCATGGCATATTTTTTAACAAGCATACGGTATACTTCTCATGTCATAAGCGTCTATTTAGAAACTCGAATACCGCCAGCTCACCACATTATCCAATCGATCACGTTTTAAAGACACTGATCGATGACGGGAAGTTTAAAAAGAACCAATCAGAGTTGCTGATTTAAACTGTCACTGAGGTTACGAATGTGTTTAATTGTTCTTTTTTTTAGGCCTCAACACATATACATGGAAGGGTTTGTATCCATAAAAACTATAAGTGACGAAATTTAGAACGAACGAAATTGTGAGTGACGCACAAGAATGTCCTTTAATCATATAAAAAGCTAAATTTATTACCTACCTAGAATACCTAAATCAAAGTGTAAATTTGCCAAAGATTTGGGAAACGAAACTACTGTGAAATGTTTATTGGGAAGTGAAATTTGGCGAAAAGTATTTCGGCCAAACGGAAGTATACCCATATGTTAGTGTTATTGTAGTAGAGAACGGAATAGCCTGAATTGTTCGCTATCAGAAAGCGGGCGATCGCGATAGCGATGATCAATTGAAACGTGGCATTATCACAACAACCTTATAAGAGGCAATTAGTGAATATGTTGTACATATATTTATTTATTTATAACAACATTCAAAATATCAAAAAAAACCGGACACGTGCGAGTTGGACTCGCCCAATGAGGGTTCCGTACTTTTTAATATTTGTTGTTATTGCGGCAATAGAAATATATCATCTGTGAATCAACTGTCTAACTATCACGGTTCATGAGATACCTGGTGATAGACGGACGGACAGCGGAGTCTTAGTAATAGTGTCCCGTTTTACCCTTTGGGTACGGAAACCTAAAAAAACGGGGATTACAATTCCACGTTTCCTCCATAGTAAATGTATGTATGGTAAAAGTTTTCTTTAATTTGTGGCTTACCTTAAGTTGACCCCTAAGAAACTATTGATATTGAATAGGAATAGAATCGATTGACATAAAAAATAGTATGTTAAAAATAAAAGTTTTCATTTTCATACAAATTATATGGGAAAAGTTTTCCACCATTTGTGTTTTTTCTAGCCGTTAATATTTTTGGTCTCATACAAAGCTTTTGGTCCTGAATAGGAATGGGATCGAATGGCATAAAAAAAAAGTTTGACAAAAATGGGTGTCTTTCTCGCACCTTATGTTTTATTTCAAAATCTGTAACCGCCAATCTTCACAAATTTGAAATCGAGGGAAGGTCTTCTAAGACTGTTTTCGCGTAGAAGCACGAGATCTAGCAGCTGCTCTCACTGATCCATTAAGAAATTCTACCCTGTATATAACTACGATGACAGACGTTAAAGAAAGTCACATGAAAATTTCATAATTATTTAAGTTTAAATAGGTGTTCGATCAACGACTGTTATCTTAACTAGCCCCGCAGAACCGATTCAAAATAAAAGTGCGCTCGGTCGAGCAGTGGAAGCAAGAAACATGTCACTGAATACTGACAAAGAACATTTCGTCGGTATACTTCAAAAACATGATAACTGACTGAAACATAGTTTCGAGAAAACGCGAGTTGAAAGTTTGATCCTCAAATGTGGGTATTTAAAAACCGAAGCTTTACTAATTTAGTTTAACACTTAAAATTTTGGGATGTAAACATTGTCTTAAAATGGTACTTTTTAATTTATTTTATCGATATCTATAAAATATTGACCTATAAAAAAATGGGACGTGTTAGTTATTATGTTTTACCTGTATGAAAAATGAACAAATTTTTGTGTATAACTATTATTTAAATAAAAAATATTAATGGTGTGTGATTTTTTTTTATATTAACCTTGTGACTTTCACCCGAATTAAATACTCTGCTTTTCATTTCGAATACGAGGAAAGTAAAATATATGTGTTTTAAAAAAAACATGACTTAGCATAAACTTTTATAGTATTTCTCAAGGGTACGTTCAATTAACAATTTAGATCAAAGTATCGTGATTTATGGAATGGTGAGTTAAATATTAGAATGGAAATTGTACAACAAATCTATTTATTTATTTAAACTTTATTGCACAATAAAAATAAGTACAAATGGCGGACTTAATGCCTTAAGGCATTCTCTACCACTCAACGATAGGGCAAACGAGAAATTCTCGAATGTGGGTGCAGTGAGAAAAAATATTCAGAAAAAATGACAACTATAAGTAAGTTTGAAAAACTATTTTAAATTTTGGATATTAATAACATTATTTATGATATGATTTGATATCAAATTTTAATTGCTTATATAAAAGAAAAAAACGAACTGGGAAAGTACTATAAAATGCTCTAGTGCAGAAACGTATCATTTTCCCATACTTTTTAGAACAACTATCCATTTTCAGAGCACCAGAAATTAAAAATAATTACTTTGTCAGTGTTTTGTAAGATTTACCACAATGTTATAATTAGTGAATTACCTATTAGTCCTATTACGCCATAATTTACATGCACCCGTATAACACCTTCAGTTGGTTGTTAAAATACGACTTTAAAGAAGTATGTCGAAATATACCCGTCACAATTTTTGTTGGTAGATAAATACCATTTACAGTTAACTGGTTTGGGTAAGTAAAATTTCTATCTGTACCCCTAGTGTAAATTTGATCGACATCATAACGTGACGAACGCGTTTGCGTTAAGTCTCATTTTGTATAGGATTTTGAGTTTCCAAAACGTCCCGCTTGGCGCGCTCTTTCTAAATCCAATACAAAATGAGACTAAACGCAAACGCGTACGTCACGTTTCGAAATCAAATTTATTTACACTAGGGCTACTGGAGTCAAATAGTACATTGTGCAACGAGGGGGGTAAGTGAAATATTGCATGAGTCTTTTTTTAATACTACGTCGGCGGCAAACAAGCATACGGCCCGCCTGATGGTAAGCAGTATCTGTAGCCTATGTACGCCTGCAACTCCAGAGGAGTTACATGCGCGTTGCCGACCCTAACCCCCTCCCCCCCTCGTCGAGCTCTGGCAACCTTACTCACCGGCAGGAACACAACACTATGAGTAGGGTCTAGTGTTATTTGGCTGCGGTTTTCTGTAAGGTGGAGGTACTTCCCCAGTTGGGCTCTGCTCTAGATCTGGAATGACATCCGCTGTGCTGTGTCCTACCACACAAAGCGAGATGACATTCACAATGCCCATACCTCTCTTGTGGACGTAGATTAAGGATGTACCCGGGTCCAAGGTCCAATTTACTATGTTGCAAAGTAATATTTACTACGTTGTACTCGTACGTATAAGCGGAAGTTGATCTGAGGACGATTAAACAACACGAATAAGCATAAGCATTGTCTGGAGATAAGAAAAGAAACAATAGGTCATGTAAACGAGAACGGATATGAAAGATTACATTAATTCTAGCTGCATAATTACTAGATGCTTGTTAATAATCACTTTTATAAAGGTATGTGCCTCTAAATATCTGTTGCTTGTTTTAACTGAATTTGTTGTCATATAAATGATATTAAATTAAAATTCGTTTTTTTTCGAGTATCATAATGACTCATACATATTAATTTGGAACACTAGACTTAAACACTATACTATAAATACACATAAATACAATACAAAATAAATATAATACAAAAAAAACGTTTTTTAATGCATCAGTGGTTAACACATTGACAGTTATCACCTACTATATCTCAATGTGTTAAGCACAGCGCTGCTGGGCGCATGGAGTCCACAGCAAAATGACATGTACGGGCAAAACTTGTCCGAAATCATTGCCAGGACGCTGTTGGAGCTGGCGCGCACGCGTCGCACCAGAGATGCGGCTCGCAAGCGCATGGTAGCTTTAAAACACGCCACCTGCGCCTCCGCAAACATCCCTGATGCGCTGCATTATCGTGGCAGCCCCATCAGTACCCTGAACGCGTTATTGTATTGATATAAATTCTATTTTTTTTTATTAATGCATAACATGCTGTAATATTTATAACTTGGTTAATGATTGATTGATTATTTATTTGTCAATAGTGGGTTTACAAAGACTGAAAAAAGAAAAAGTTAGTTTATATTCATATATAGTCTCGGTTACAAATTCATTTACTTTAAAAGACACTGCACCTACTTAATCTTTCTGGTTTAACCCATTGGTTGTCTGGTAGAGAATGCTGTTAGGCATTAAGTCCGCCATTTGTACCTTCATGTATTGTGAAATAAATATTAAATAATAAACCTATAAACAGGGGTTTCTACTGTTTTCTTAGATTATTACTATTATACGAACCTATAGTGCTAAAATGATTCCAAGATTTTCAGTAAAATATTACAAGTATCGATATACAGATACATTCCATGTATTTTTTTTTTCATAAAGTAGCTATTTTACCCTTAAATAATCCTCTGATTGGATCGGTACTTACCAATGCTATAAGCGATATGCTCGTGTATACCCATCATCAAAGAACACTCGTTCTCTAATTAATTCATAAAAATAAACAGAAATAAATGCGTGTCCAATGCTGCCAAACCTAACCCGTAACATTAAACCAAACTTGTAGCTTTCAATATTAGCCAGCAACCTGTTACCTTCGTCCCCTGGTGGAGATTTAAAAAAGTGTATGCATTTTGCAGTGAAACGAGGCGGATGGTAAAAGAGATTTTCATTTCGTAATGGCCGACCTAGATGCCAACTACATTGATGGTAAACTGCGTTCGCAACCCATTGCGGGCTTTATGAGTTGGAAAGATTCCTTTTGGTTTAAAAACGCGGCAATGGTTACTGAGGCTTGCAAGTTGTTCGCATATAAAACGATGTGATGACGGGAGTTTTCATTTGTATTGAGTATTCACGTAGTATTTTTCTGTTTCGCTTTGATTTCGTTGCTATTTATGTTGTTTAAGCGCGTGGCGTCATTTAAAAACGTGGTTGACGAATGTTTTATTTTTTAAATATTTTGTAAAACGAGTATTTGTAGTGTGTCATTATACCTATAAGCGCGATTCTTCTTCATTTTACAGATAAAATTCAACATTTTCTTTTAGTAATATTTTCAACTTAGTTTAAATATCTATAGGTGTCGGTCTCAAAAACTAAAAGTATTTCAAACGACACACAATTACTAAGGCTAGTTCATAAAATAAAACCTAAAATATGTCTAAAAACATCTGATAAGGCAATACCTTTCCCTACACAGGAAACATGACAAAAAAGGGTTTTAATATTTCCCTTTTAAGCCTATCTAAAATCAACAGCCTGAAAAACACTACGTTTAATTAAAATGAAAACATAGTGCTACCTTTATTGCACTCATACGTTTAAAGTTATGTGTGAAAGAGATAAAATGATAAATATATAGTAAATACGTACGTGCACATGTTGTGTCTGCAGCAGTGTACTGATTATTATCATCGTAAATGTTAGAGGCAGTAAACATATGTAGACTTATTGCTAACTGTCTAAACACAAAGGGCTAGTTTTTGACTTTTCAATGCTTTTTGACTTTTGACAAAATACTGAAATAGATAGAACACTGTAAAAAAAAGTTACCAAGTCCACCGGTAGCCAGTCGGGTCTAGTGGTCAGGCCGCGTAAGCTGAAGACGCGGGTTCGATTTCCGCCTCGGCCATCGGTGGACTTGGTCACTTTTTCTTTAGTGTATCATATTAATTCCAGTTTCTAATTTGCATATAGAAGTATATACAGGGTATCCCAAGACTATGGGACATCAAGGGAAAGTACCTTAAATATTGTAGATTCCTATCTAAAATAAAGTCTTCTTTTAGCAAGATATCCTTATCTTGCTGAAAGAAGACTTTATTTTATTTTTAAAAGTAAGTAATATTGCATTAAAAGAATTTCTAAAAAAATTGAAAATTTCTTACTTTTTCTGGGAATCAAACCGAATCTTGAAATTTTAATCAAAAATTTTACTGTATTCATTTCTTTTGCGATATCATATTTCTGAGATGACTTATTTTTTATGCATTCTTTCGATTGGCATCATAAAAATACAGAATGTTTTTTTTTCACATTTGAGTCGGTTCTATTTCCAGACAAAGTAACTTATTTTTTTTTTAAATCTTTGAATGCAGTATTACTCAGTTTTGTAAATAAAGTCTCCTTTTAGCAAAATATCCTATGTCTTATATTCAAGGTACTTTCCCTTGATGTCCCATAGTCTTGGGACGCCCTGTAGAAGTGTGACTACATAAAAAACACACATCAAAAAAATATTTCATAAAATAATTTGATTTCTTCCCTAGTTGTCTAAGAGCTTTTTACGTGTACCACAAGGAGTAAAAAAATTATGTCATTAGGTTAAGGTAATTTGCAGCTCATTTCTTCAAAAATCAGCATTTTTTTATCGCTTGATGATACGTAAAAGGCAAACAGAGCAGTTTTTTGTATGTAGTATTGAATTTGTAAAGTATATGGGAAACTCACGCTAGAACGGTCCGGGTCTGGGCCGGGGCGTCCGACACTTCATTTCTTATAGAAATCATAACGTGATCACCGATCACCCGTCATACACAACGAAGTGTAGCTGTTGGACGCTTTTTAGGGTTCCGTTACCAAAATGGACACTATTACTATCATTCTGCTGTCCGTCCATCTGTCTGTCTGTCCGTCTGTCACCAAACTGTATCTCATGAATAGTTGAAATTTTCACAGAAGATGTATTTATGTTACCACTATAACAACAAATACTAAAAAGTACGGAGCCCTCAGTGGGCGAGTCCGACTCGCTCTTGTACGGTTTTTTGTAAAATGTGTTCAACGAGTTTACTAGAAAATACAGACATTTCTCAAAACAACTTAATTCAATCCTCCCAGCGTCATACATTTTATATGGACATTACCATTTAGTGCACTATATACTCGTAACTGCACATACCTACTTGTAAATAGGCACTTAACTCGGCCGGGTCACATTACTGTATATTCACATATGGTAAGTTGCAAAATTGTAGACAAATTAATAAAATAGTAGTTTATGTAACTGCTACATAATGAAAGGCATTAAAATACGAGTATGGTTTTATAGAACGAGCTGAAGGCAAGTTTCGTAAAATTATCACTAGTGAGTTTTGTTCTTATGTCTAATTATATACAGTTACATACACTGCTTTATTTTTATAAGCTCTCTATAGTGTGTTCATGAACGGCATAAAACGTACAATTTAAAACCTAAATCTAAACATAAATAAAACTAATCATAAAATAAGCTGTTACAACATAATAAACCGTTACGTTACTCAAAGGTACCATGTTTTAAAGTTATCGGTACAAGACCGAAGTTTACATAAACTTTTCACCGCGCAGTCAATATCGATACAATAGATTATGCGACAAAACAGTTCAAAAAGAGATCGAAAGGCTAGCTAGGGCAGACACAACGTAATAACCCGTTATGTGCTCATAATCACAATTGAATGAGTTATCGGTACAAAGCCCTTATCGGTTTACATAAACATCGCATTTTTAACGTGCAGTCGCCAATATCGAGACGACTGATCGCGTGACAAAATACTGCAAATAAGATCGAAAGGGTAGACAGGGTTGCCACAACACACAATTCCAAAAACAAGTACATGCTTTCTTAAATATTTTTATACCTTACATATTTATAAATGACTATAAAATTAAATTAACGACTTGACGAAATGAAAAAAAAAAGAAAATTATATGTTTTTTATTGAAGATTGGGACTCGCGCTTTTAGGGCCTCCGCTAGCTGACGCGGACGCCCGCCGCGTGCGTATGCTCGCGGGTCCAGGGCTATTACCGCCAAAATCGAAGTTCGTCAATTGCGGGCATTTTTCACTGTCACTCTAATTACGTCTTAGTGAAAGTAAAAGAGAAAGATCCCCGCAATTTGCGAATTTCAATTTTCGCGGTAGGCCCCCTGCTCCCATGCCAAATCCGTCGCACGCGCCCTCGCCAGTTAGCGCTGTTCATACAATTTCTTATTAGACGGGGCGTCCGTTCCGAATAATCCGCGTCAGCTAGCGGAGGCCCTTAGGATAACTCGACCCTTGACGGAACTTTATTTACCTTTGTTCAAACATATTATGTACAATTAAGATAAATACCATGACGTGTCACATTTTTAAATTCGTCATAAATTGGAAAACCTATCTTCTGCTGCACGGCATTAAATAGTGTGGTTCCTTTTAAGGATATATTCGGTTAAAAGTAGAAGAAAAGATTTTTTGAGGCGAAGAAAAAAATATTGGCTATGGAGCGGGTCGTCCAAGTAGTGTTGGCCGAACGTTTTTAAATAATGGTTAATGGAAAAATTTCATTTGACCATTAACCATTACTTACATTACAGTAATGTTTAACGGTGAAGTTGGTCAAGTCAATGAACCGTCCATACATTTTTTTTTGCGTATTTTTTTTTTTATTCTGCTTTTTCCTAGTCATATTTTTGTTACAACCCGGACTTTAATTATACTCAACTTCCTTGAAAACACAGTTTATTTGAAGATGTTATTTACTCAAACTGTTTGCCAATGCCAACCCTAACCGTCTTCATCGTAATTGATTTTGTCTCGGCTTGACAAAATACACTCCGATAAGATCGCCGTGACAATTTTAACAATTACGCTAAAATTACTAGGCCGATTCTGATTTTACAACTTTGATCTTTGATATTTTTTGATACGACCGTAAAGCTGACGCTGATTGGTGCATTTTTTTAAATACTATGATGGTGGCAAACAAGCATACAGCCTGCCTGATGGTAAGCAGTCTCCGTAGCATATGTACGCCTGAAACTACAGAGGAGTTACATGCGCGTTGCCAACCTCGGACACTCCGCACCCTCGTTGAGCTCTGGCAACCTTACTCGCTGGCAGGAACACAACACTATGAGTAGGGTCTAGTGTTATTTGGCTGCGGTTTTCTGAAAGGTGGAGGTACTTCCCCAGTTGGGCTCTACTCTAGATCTGGAATGACATCCGCTGTGCTGTGCCCTACCACACAAAGTGAGATGACATTCACAATACCCATACCTCTCTTTTGGACGTAGTTTAAGGACGTTAAATTCAATTCAATTTTGAATATTCTGTCATTTTAAGAATACTGAACTCAGAGTGAAATCGTTATTAAAAAGGGTTGCTGCGTTCGGCCCGCGCCTTATGGAACAGATGGCATAATTCCTGGAAAAATAATTAAAAACGAAGTCATTTAAATAGGGTACAGAGGTTCCGTAATACAATAGCTATTTGTTTTGCAAGGGGGCAATGCTGTTGTTTAACCGCTCTTGCTAATATTGATACCCGAGCAAGCGAAAGAGCAAAATTTAACTACGAGCGTAGCGAATGGTTCGAGAAGTAGAATCTTCCGCGTTGCTAGGGTTTCAACTGTTTCAAGGCACGAGAGTTAAACAAATTTTGCCTCCGAGTGAAACACAAAAAATTTCAACACACCAACGCGATGAAAATACTATAAAATACCAAAACCATCAAACCAAATCAAATCCAAATGAACGTACTAAAAATGTACCATTCAAAACCATCATTCAGAGGAGTCAATTCTACCAGCTAACATTAAGGAAGCAAATCAAAATTTGCATCTGATTACTTTGCCCTACATGTGGATAAAATTCAACTTTCTCATTCGTTTTTGAACAATCAAGTCGACCTTTACCAGTTGGTGTGGTGAAATATAACTTTATGCAATCGTTGTATAAGAAGGGTCAAAAAAGGGCGTGGGTTACAATGTGAGCCAGAATATGTATATTTTGTAAGTTGGCAACAATACAATTAGTTTGAAACGGAATTAATTAAAAAAAAAAAAAAAAGAAATTCAAAAATTCATTCTGCAAGTAGGCCTCAAGGGCTCTTTTACAAGTCAATACAACATTTATAGTAACATCATATAGTGACATGAAAAATACATAACAACATTTATAAATACAACAGCCAATACCTGGGTAAACATTACATTATAATAATCTTAAAATAAATAATTAATACAATACAATAGAGATGTATAGTCTCTATGGTTAAAAACACATTAAATCTGGAGATTTACTTTGTTAGGTTGGTAGCCATTAATCGCAGTAACGTTTTAGTGATGTTAAAGCACGAATGTTGTTATGAGGAATAGACAATATAGAGTTTTATTCAAACCTATTATATATGTTCTTATATATTAGTGTTCATTAATGTATAAAGGACAGATAACAGTAGAGGAGTAGAAAAGTATTTAACTTCTTTTCTATAATACAAAGTATTTAACTGTGATTACTTATAGAATTAGTTTTAGTTACTTAGTATTAAAATTTTCTAGCGTTGATGTGGTTATTTATTTTTAATAAATTTCTTTGGTTTACTTTTTTACCTATTTACTGTACATTATTACATAGACCCATAGCTACCACGAGTTGGCGTTTGATATTTACGTTAGCGTCAGCGTGAACTCGATCGCATTCCCTCTCTATCGCACCAATACATCAGTGCGAGCGAGATGGACTGCGATCGAGTTTACGCAGTCGTTAACGTTAACATCGAGTGTCAACTCGTACGGCTACTGTGCCCCTAGTGTAAATTTAGTCGATAGCGAAACGTGACGTACGCGTTTGCGTTAAGTCTCATTTTGTATGGGTTTTTGAACAGCGCGCCAAGCGGGACGTTTTGGAAAGTCAAAAATCTCATACAAAATGACACTTAACGCAAACGCGTACGTAACGTTTCGCTGTCGAAAATATTTACACTAGGGGTACTGTTATTGTTTTTACTTTTTTACCTGTATTTTGATGCCAAATCCAACCTTGAGCCTCGGTGAAGTTTTATGTTACTTGGACTTCGCATTCTACAACTGTACTGTATGTATGTAGTATTCTTGTTGGATCACGATTAAATTGCTTACAGTATATTGACTGACTTCGGCAGAGTTCGTTTAAGGGTATTTAAAAAAAAGTGTACCCTGTAGTTTTTTTTTTATCAGACAAATTTTGGGTTATATCTACTCAGAATCATGAGCACTATCGATTTAAGCAATAAAAAAGTGTCCCACTTTTTATTGTTTGTTTTGTAACGCACTTAACCATACCTGTTGTACGAGTATGGACCGTTACAAAACGGACTAATAAATTTATTAAGGATAATTAAAGCAAAACGAGTTTATTTTCTGAAAACCCCCTATATATATATTATAATAATATTTTGCTCCAACGTTTGCTCCAAATTAACCCCTTAACGCATATAATAAAAATATTTTGTTTAAATTTAAACTTTAATATATAATAGTCAGTTGAATATTATAACTGCCATATATGGTTGCATACGGGGTAAGGACATTATCAATATTTAAAATTTTTCATTATTAGCAATTAAAATAATATATATGTATATTGATTTTCGTATACCTGATGAAATGTTTGAATATATTAGAAGTTAATTAATTTGACGAGATTGGATTATAATCATTACCCACAGGTGGGAGTAGGACCAATTTCCAGTACCTAACTACATGGTTAATCAAAAGCATATTATCAGTACCTACTATTAAAGGAGAAAACACCATGCATCATTATATAAAGAATTTAATACATAATAACAGGGAAAACAGGCATAGCTCAGGTAAATCAGAAATCACACTCCGACGCCATAATGGCGCGCGATATCTCTGACAGTTCGGGGCGGGCCAATAGTGTGACCATGCGCGACACCGATCGTAGGGCTTGACACAATCAACCCTCATAACTGGTTATCACTACGGACGGATTACATTTTAATAGAGATACCATACTGATTATTTTTATTTTGCGACCCTCCCTGTCCCTCGTAAATATCGGGCCGAGTTAAATGCCCCGGAAGAATTGGGTCACGACAGACGGACCGGGGATTAGAAAAGTATACACTCTAGAGCAATCTGAACAGGTTACTTTGTATCAAAGAGAATTTGAAATAGAGGGTATTTTCAAAGAAAACCTCGTAGCGACGTAAATTTACTGACATGTTTCGACACATAATTAAAACTTTTAGAACGCCATTTGACTTCGATCCATCTTTCACAGATATGTGTTCAATTTGGTAAATATCAAAAAGTGGCGCCATCTGATAGATCAAAGGCCAAAGCAGGGGGGTGTCACTACGCGGTTTAGGTATATTTGGCCGGCGCGCCTCCCGGGCAGGCGTATAGCAGCGGGCTGCCGCTCGGCTCGCACGATCACGATAGTCGTGTCACGTGGCGCTCGCGCAAATTTGAAAATACACAATGGATTCGAAACTTAAATCTCGATTTAATCCGTATAAAAGATATTGTTCTGTTTACTGATGTCAGAATAAACGGAAGAACAAGGAAGCAGATATAACATTTTTTTTTAAATTCTGATCGATATTGAAAGTTAAGTCATTTTGATGAATTTAAACTTTAAACCATAACATAAATACTCATTAATCAAATTCGATAACATTTTGATTCGTTTTGTTTGCATAAAACTAAAGCGCTTTAGACCAAATTAAAATGAATTATGCATTCCTAAGCTTAGATAAGGTAAATACCTACTTCTAAGAATTTTTCAATAGCCTGGGGGGTAAGGCACCTAAGGCTAAGGCTATTAAGCACCTACAAAATTATTCCTTATGAATAACTTATAGGTACACATATATCAACAACAATGTATCACAAAATGTTAAACAAGAAGGTACCTATAATTACGTCGTCAAGTAGGTTGATGATTGATATAGTCTAAGAGCTAGTGACCTTTTCGCGAATCGTACTTTCTTTTCAACAATTTCGACATTCACACAACAAAACATATTTTTCACCACACCCGCTCGTAAAGGCTGATTTAACCCTTTAAAAACTGTGAGTAAAGTTGCATTTTATCCTCTAGATTTTATTTTGATTTATTGTTCACGCGTTAATTAGCTTGTTGGATAGACTAATAATACTTAAACGATTATTTTGAATAATAAACATTACATATACTTAATTAATATTTATTACATGTAATAAAAATTGTTGCAATGAAAACAAATTGTAGTTTCGTCGCATAGGTGTGGTTAAATATTTATTTATTATACAAGGGGGCAAAGTTTTTGTTTAACTTCTTGTGATTATATTGAGACCCGAGGCAGCGAAAGATTTCAAAATTGATCCACGAGCGTAGCGAGTGGTTCAAATAGTGGAATTTTGAGCGTGTGAGGGCCTCGAAACACGCGAGGTTGAACGAATTTTGCCACCGATTGCCTTCTCAGGAAATAAATGAGTACGTTCAAAAATTAGGGAATGCATTTACACACAATTTTAAGCCATTACAGCTAGGTAATTGCCATGTTCGTGTTTCCCTGGGGACTATTTATTAAGATTGTATATTTTCAACTCTGAGATTTAATAATCGAACTTTTAAATTGGGGATAAATCAATTAAATAATACATAAAAGTAAAACAATTAAAAGATAATGTTGTAATACACACATTTGATTTTGTACCAATTTGTGTTTTATTTCGTTACAAATACTCAGTTAAACGCCCACCGGTCCAATAAACTAACTTAACAATTAACATAATTAAATTGCCAGCTCTTAGACTATGATTATGGCGCGTCGTCTTAGAAGCAAGCGTAAAGGCGGCGGCGCCCGATCGGTTCGCATTTCTTCTTTAGTTCCCGGAGTCCTTACTTAGTAAAAGTTAAAATAAACATCCTTAATTTATTGAATATTGGTTGCCCAGAAACAATATTATGAACTGACCGACATATATTTCCGTGAGATGAGAATCAGACATACTATCTCCGGATAAAAAAATTATGTTTACAGAATCAACGTTTGTAATTCCAAAAAAATTATTTACCTCGAAAATAATTAGTAGGTATAGGTACAAAAACTTGTCAAGTGACAACCCTGTGCCGGCACTCACAGCTGGGTCATAAAACTGCGGCGCGCAAAGAAGATTCACGGTTCGTGCGCGGTTATAAATTTCAATTTTGCTTGCAGGCGGCGAGTATAGGTATAATTTTATACCTAAATCTGACTTTTGTGAAGGAGTGAACTTTCTGTACGGTAGTACTATTAGTTATTCTGTGGCCAAAGTTATAGCAGCATCGTTTTGAGCGATGGCGCCATAACGTTTAGGTAGTACCCGGTAAGATGGCGCCACTTTTAGAAATTTAACACTTATCAGTAAAAGAATAAGGAACAAAGACAAGTTTTAATTATGTGTCGAAAGATGGCAATAAATTGACGCCGCTATAAGGTTTTCTTTGACAGTACCCTCTATTTCAAATTCTCTTTACTTTGTACGGAGGTTACTTTTTCGTTCCTCTATAGATTGTGAGTTCAAAGCAAACGTAAATAGACTGTCAGAAGTGATAAGAATCTGCGGTCATAATGGTGATCTTTTTGATTGCTTTTATTCTTCGCGTCCTGGAAGATCAAACATTTCAGATATGTCCCGTCAGTTTCAGTAGTTAAATGGTACTCCCATGTTGGCTACTATACATAACGCCACATACAAACAACATAATAAATTTCTATCAATACTATAAGGAACACACATGGATTTGCACCAAACAAAAAAATATTTATATTTTTTAATTTTATTAAGAAAACCGTTTTATTAATCTCCCAGCAATGATTTTTACTGGACGTAGTTAAAGGAAAAGGATTCAATCCACAGCGAGATGAGCAAAAGTTATGGAGGTTTAAAGTTAGAAATGGTATTCCTCATTACTGATTCACTTTTCCCATAATACTTATTTGGATGAAACATGAGTTTTGACGTGTTTTAAGATTCTGTACATAAACGATTTAGTTTAATGTCGTATTTCTTGAGATATTTAACTAAATGTGGGGTTGGATCCATTTTGAGAAAATACTTTTTCCATGTAACCTTTTTCATTTTAAATAGGCAATAAGGATCCATCCCAATAAATTGGAAAAAAAACGAGAAAATCACCAACAAAAGATAAAAAACTATATAAAAAAAACAATGTAATAGCTTATCAAAGTATTGAGTATTAACAAAATTGAGATCACTTCTGTTTAACGATAATAAAAGCCTCTTATAATCACTAATCGTTTTTTTTTATTTTATTAGCCTATTTGTGTGTCCCACTGCTGGGCAAAGGCCTCCCCTCTAGCTTTCCAATCCTCCCTGTGCTGAGCAAGGTCCCGCCAGTCCCGCTGAAACGCATCACTAATCGTTTACAAAAAAAAAAATTTAGGACATAAATCAAAATACCATTTTTGAACAATATTTCCCATGACATACCAAATTCATCACATATTAATTTTTTGTAAAACTAATGGAAAATGAATATTTAATAGTTAATATTTACCAAAGTAATTGTAGATTAAAAGATATATAACTATAACTATACCACTTACTTTTATGCCTATTTTCGTCATTTTTTTTCATTCTTGTCATAGCATGCCTTCCTTGCAAAAAATTTAGGATCGCTATTCTCAGCTAAATAATAACATACACATATTAGAACAGAACTTTAATAATTTATCTTATACGTTGGAAGAAGTTTTGATGGACTCAACCAAAATAGCTTTTACTCACCATTTTTGTCGTTACAAATCCACAGGCCTGTCTTTCGCGACAATGCACAGCATGACGCAATAGCAAAATCAGTTTTTTTAGTTACAAAAATGATAGGTAAAGTTTCAAAATTATAATTATAATTACTATAACATTATTAATACCAGCAACGTATAAACGAAATTAATACTAAAAGCAAATTTTTTTATGAACAATATAATTAACATGGATCGTTATTAAAATTTAGCATTATATTGCCATTTTAAATATAAAAAATCCCTATAACGTATTTATGTAAACTGGATCTTTTCCGTTGATTAATTTGCCACTATGAAACTATACCTGGAGTAAATTATCAAAAAAGATCCAAGTAACTTAAATCGACTTTGATGTTTGACGCTGAATATAAGAACAAATTAATTTAAACCTGCAAAAATGATTCAAACAGTTTGAATGATTTCTGTTATTTTTCCTCATCTATTTAGTTTGTTTATGAATTACGATCCAAGTCGACATATATAGTAAAAAATTCAAAATTAGCCTATCATAGCAGTAAAACTGCCTTTTAGGTTAAGTATAAAGTTGTTTAAATTTAAAAAGTCAGCCTAAAGTTAATATATTTAACATGAATCGTTTTTGTTGTTTATTGATACACCAATGCTGGAATAACAAGAATTCCACAAATGTGATCCAAGTTTGTTGAATCGTTTTTGTTGTTTAGCTAAAGTATTTACACATCGTCAAATTAGTTTCTTAAAAACGATCCAAATGGGTTGGATCAGTTTTGTTGATATATATTTAGGACGAAAAGTATTCATTGCATTTTCTCAAAAAGATTCCAAGCAGTTTGGATTTTTCTTGTTGAAATTTATATAAACCAGTCCTGTCACTAACATAATTTTACAACAAGGTACCAAGAGTATTGAATACTTATTGGTGAATATCATTTTTAATCTTTCATACATGGGGGATGGTATCCGATGTCGATTAAAATATGAAAACGCTATGTGAGCTCAGTGCTTTTTTGCTGAATGAAAATATACACATTAAAGGCCTGCCTGGTATACTTAACTCATGTTTTGGTATTTTTGTGGATTGGATCCTTTTCCTTTAACTACGTCCTACTGTAAGCACAGGCCTAAAGTTGACATAAAAACTACGCGTTAGATAATTATCACAACGATTGCTTAGTTCTTTAATTATTAATCACTTGCACAAAGCATATGGCTCACGCGAGCCTTTAACCAAAGAGGTTCTGTAGACGTCCGTCCGCTCCGAGTGCCACGAAGCCAATGACGGGCGATGGTTGTGCGCCGCGCGCTCATCTACCCTACTTATAGCGGTTGCGCTTTTAAAACTATCACGATGTCCCTGTCACTCGATGTTTTATAACGTTATATAACAGCCAATGTGGGAGCCATAAGTGACAAATAGTAATGATAACGCCAATAGATACATACGAGATTGTAGTGAAATGCTCACCTTTTTCGAATAAAACAAAACTTATCTGCAGCTGACTGTACCTATGCTCTAAATGTCATAAAGAGTCAAATCTGATCCCGTTGGATAAGATTTGACTCTTTATCAATATAAATATTTTATTTGGTCTTCGTAGGCTTCGTATAATTATACTTTTGATCTAGTTCCTACTTTGTTTTTAGGGCTCCGTACCCAAAGGGTAAATCGGGACCCTAATACTAAGACTCCGCTGTCCGTCCGTCTGTCACCAGGCTGTATCTCATGAACCGTGATTGCTAGACAGTTGAAATTTTCACAGATGATATATTTCTGTTGCTGCTATAACAACAAATACTAAAAAGTACGGAACCTTCGGTGGGCGAGTCCAACACGCACTTGTGCGGATTTTTTTAAGTCTGTTTTTCTATGTTTTTATCTCTTTTTAGAACAAAGTTTGTTATAGTAGCTTTTATCTCCATAATAATAAATAATAAAAAAATATTTTTTTATTCAGTAGCTTAAAAACAAATTACAATACCTAAAAAAAATAGTTCTATTACTAATTAAGGAAGAGCGGTGCCTCTTAACACAGGTATTTGTTACTTAAAAAGAGGCGCCAACACTTACAACTGTATAAGTAATTCTTAAACAGAATAAACATTTTTTCATTTTCATTTTTTCATTTTCAATATCTGCGCTGGTGCCTCTTTTTAAGTGAGAAAACACTTGTGCTAAGAGAGCACCGCTCGAAGAGAACACCGCTCTAATATTTACGTACTTATGAATATCCCACGGAAACATTTCCCACTATTTCCTCAATGATATACTCAGTGACAGCAGACGGGCCCAGTACTCGACGATATGAAAGGCTGATGACGTCATACATAACCTCCTGATATGTGAACACATCACAGAGGCGACGGGGACTAATACAGACAGTACATAACTAATAATAATAATTCAACCGTTTTTTTTATACTATGTCGGTGGCAAACAAGCATACGGCCCGACTGATGGTAAGCAGTCTCCGTAGCCTATGTACACCTGCAACGCCAGAAGAGTCATATGCGCGTTGCCGACCTTAACAATCCGCACCCACGTTGAGCTCTGGCAACCTTACCCACCGGCAGGAACACAACACTATGAGTTGGGTGTAGTGTTATTTGGGTACGGTTTTCTGTAAGGTGGAAGTACTTCCCCAGTTGGGCTCTGCTCTAGATCTGGAATGACATTCGCTGTGCTGTGCCCTATCACAAAAAGCGAGATGAGATTCACGATGCCCATACCTCTCTTAAAATGTTATTCTTATGTTATTTTGGACTTCATGGACCTGGGATATACATCCAACTCGTAGAGGCTCTTTGGAGAGCTTTAATGTCATGTAGCTTTAGCAATGATACGTTTTTTATGATATGTTTATAAGTACTTTTTTTATCATCTATGTTTATTCCCATATTATAAAAACCTAACGAAGTAAAATAAATAAAGATTATGCAACCAAAATTCCGATAAAAACACATATTCGTTGGTATTTGGTGGTATTATTATAAAAAACTGTTATAAAGATCAATTTTTATAGAGGTCCATTTTTAAGGTTCCGTAGCCAAAATGGCAAAAACCAATACGCAAAAAGGCCCTTATAAATTCGTCATGTCCGTCTGTCCGTCCGTCCGTCTGTCCGTATGACACAGCCATTTAGCTCAAAATCAAAGGTATATTTAAAAGAAATTTGGAATGTGTATTTTAAGGTGTATTTTATGAGCCGCTATTAAGTTAATAAAAAAAAATCACAGATGATGTATCTCTGTTGCCACTATAACAACGTATACTACAAAGTACGAAACCCTCATTGGGCGAGTCCGACTCGCACTTGTCCGGTTTTTTAGTTCGTTCGATAGGTCTTAAAAAATAAGGTTAGGTTTATTAAGAACCAACGTTTTTTGGCAAAACAAATACATTTTAAAATAATCACTTCGAAATTCTAAAATAATATTTCCAGTCCCCATTATATTCCTAAATAAATGCAGCAATGGTTAAAATAAAGCAAAGCAAACACAACTTATCTTTAAAATATTCAATGAAAATATATCTAAACAGAACCACTGTTTTCTTTAAGATGTAATAGAGGGCAATATTGATGGCCGTCACTACCACACATTCGTGAACATACTGGGCCTAGATCTGTTTTGGCTAGGTCTACCCTATTTCTACTTAAGGCGCCGTGAGTTCCGTTTCTTCTCTCACTGAGCGTGAGTATGAGCGAGAAGGCTGTGTCCTGGATCGCGGAAACCATTGTTATTAATTGTTAAGTTTTTACGAAAAATGTAATCGATGAATTACGAATAAAAGCATTGTTATAAGCAATTTGTGAATTTTTTTAGCTGTTCCAAAGATATTTATATTTTATAGTTTTTAATCTTAATATGATAATTAATCCAAATGAAGCATGTCTATACAACAAATTCATCATAAAATTGACTCACCTAGCTTACTATCCCTAGTCACATTCAATACTCCTAAGACTTTCGCTCTTCAGGTCTACAGAAATAATACCTCTTTTTACAATCCAATCGTCAGAATGTGCCGTGAGTACAATGATTTGGTAATCAAAAATAGAGAAATTGACATTTTCGATTCATGGCTGGCAGTAATCAAGAGGCAGGCTGTTAGGGTCCTCGGCCATCATACCTCACAATAATATTAAGCAATTGGACATGTTAAAATTATTTATGTTATTCTGTAATTTAGTGTAGTTTTAGGATATACAAATTTTTTTTATAATTTTGGGATAGTTATTGCTCGTTTTAATTTTATCTCGCTGTGCATGCTTATTTTGGATACCTACCTTTCTATATATTGTAAAACTGAATGTTGTCTGTTTAGTGTGACTTTAATTTAAAAAAATATATATAACGTAAAGAATACCAAAACAACTTTAACTTAAGATTAAGCAGAGTCAAAAACTCGTTACCGCCCCCAGTTGTCACCGGAGCAAAGATACCGATTACCGATCAGAGGGCCTACCGCGAACCACGTTCGACGTGTTGCCTCCTTATCACACTTACGCACGAATTTACAAGTGCGACAGAGAGGCAACACGTCGAACGTGGTTCGCGGTAGGCCCTCAGGCTAGCCGCATTACCACGTTGAATGGCGATGAACAACCTTTGCACCAGCTACGAAACGAACCCGCGCGGGCGTCAGATCCCATCTCCGTAATTCGACGTCCCGATTTTCATATTGTTAGCTTTTGTATAAAATTAGTTACAATATTTTATTCTATATGAGGTGTATTTTTCTATGGGGCTAACAAGTAAGTTATTTGATCAGGTTCGAATCGATTAAGTTACTAAAGAAATCCTTCATGATTGTCATTACTTTTGGACATTGCAATTACATTAGTATTATGATCTAAAAAACGGCTACGATTCTTCAAAAATTGTACTGGCTACGCAACAGCACCTTAAGAAAAGAAAGGGTATCTTGCTCTTGCGGCTATTCTTCACTTTAAAGGCAAGGGTCGTTGAAAGTCAGACATGTGATACGCGCCATTACGAGGGATCTGTTCGCATACTTTTATATCTTCCTTATGTTCATTTATTATTTTCTATTAGCGGTAGTTGAACTTAACATTGCCCTAGTGGGTAGTGAGTAAGTTTTTTTTTTTTTTAATGCTGACAGATGCTTGTTCTGTAGATATAGTTGTTATTCCGTTCTGTTTTTTGTATATATACGCTACTAGTTAGTGACAACTTTATTGGTTTATGTATTCATTAATATTACTATTTGTAAGAATTATTGTACCGTCTGTGCCCAAATAAACATTAAACATAGACTCTGCCTACTATACCGATCATTGGTGTTTTCTCTGTATACAAGTATGTATTTATCTGTATATTATACGTATATATATCGTCACTTAGTACCCATAGGTCAAGCTTTGCTTATTACTCTCTCTCTCTCTCTCTCTCTCTCTCTCTCTCTCTCTCTCTCTCTCTCTCTCTCTCTCTCTCTCTGTCTCTTACTTCCCCAGTTGGGCTTTGCTCTAGTTCTGGAATGACATCCGCTGTGCTGTGCCCTACCACACACAGCGAGATGACATTCACAAATTTCACAATGCCCATACCTCTCTTTTGGACGTAGTTTAAGGACGTACCCGGGTCGAATAAGCATCATATCATATATGATGAGTATCATATCAGTATCATATTGAAAAAACTCGAAAAGGTGTGATAGTAATATAAAAACAAACGTAGCTGTAATTATTCACATGCATGCGTTCATGCACTATGGCGTGCATGTTTGTACAAAGATGGCTAAGTGAGATATGGCGACCAATTATTCAGAATCCATTTGTCAGTATTCAAATCGACTGTCAGTTCCAAAACATCGTTAGATCGCCTTTGACCGCCCACACAGACCGAAACCTCATCTACTGATTCTCGAACACGATTCAAATTTTAATATTTGTTACGATTTTGACGGGAGAGCGGTCCGGTTTGGATAAGACGTCCGACTTTCAATCCGTGGGTCGCGGGTTCAAATCCTGGATCTTACCAATTAGTTTTTCGGAATTTATTAACGAAATATCATTTAATATTTACCACTAGTTTTTCGTTGAAGAAAAACATTCTGACCTGCATACTCGTACATCTGCGAAGAAATTCAAAGGTGTATGTGAAGTCCCAAATCCGCATTGGGCTAGCGTGGGGACTATAGACCAAGCCCTTCTTTCATGAGAAGCCTGTGCCCAGTAGTGGGACGTAGATAGACTGGATTTATATATTATTATTTACTGTTCAAATCTTCTTTTGAAGATCGCTTATGCGAAATAAAGTGAAAGTCGTGCGTGAGATTCGCGCCATTAACCAAGCCAATCGGTGCAGACCGCGTAGATTCGGGTTCTTCACTCACTCACACTGAGCGGTGGCGTGAGAGAGATGGATGTGCTTGCTCGGGCCCGCGGATATCATGCTTTTTAATTTTGATTTGTTGTAATTTTTAACAAAAAAGTAATTAATGAGTTCCATCAAAAATAAAATTACTTACGCATTTTGAGAAGCAAAAGTTGTTACATATTTTTAAGGTGCGCCTTAGACCGATATTCGTGATTTTTTTTTATTGAACGAAAGTCTTAATGTCATGTGAAGTTATTTAACTTATTTATAGGAAAAGGCCTCAAGATTGCTAATTAAATTGTTGGCAACCGTATTCTGATCTAAAAAACCGGCCAAGAGCATGTCGGGCCACGCTCAGTGTAGGGTTCCGTAGTTACTCTTCCGTCACAATAAGCTAAACTGGAGCTTAAAGTATAGTAAATTGTTAACCAAGGGATGAAACGGTACCTTTCACCCGAGTTAAACAAATAGGCAAATTTGCATAATCAGTACCTAATTAAAGTAAGTCTTTTTACTATGAAGGGAAAACTTTTTGCGATAACTCAAAAACAGCTAAACTGATCATGTCCGCTATAGTTTTCATTTAATGTCTTTCTTAAGCTCTACTTCCACGATTTTTTTCATATTTTTTGGAACTATGGTTCAAAAGTTAGAGGGGGGGGGGGCACAATTTTTTTTTCTTTCGGAGCGATTCTCTCCGAATATATTCACTTTATCAAAAAATGTTTTTTTAAAACCCCTATTAGTTTTGAAAGACCTTTCCACCGATACCCCACACTCTAGGGTTGAAGCGAAAAAAAAATTTCACCCCCACTTTACGTGTAGGGGTAAATTTTTTTAGATTTTATTGTACGACTTTGTCGGCTTTATTGATTTATATATCCATGCCAAATTTCAGCTTTATAGCACTAACGACCACGGAGCAAAGCCTCGGACAGACAGACAGACAGACAGACAGACAGACGGACATGGCGAAACTATAAGGGTTCCTAGTTGACTACGGAACCCTAAAAAGCGCCCTGAACCTACGGCAACTTAGAACGTGTCAAAACCAGTTCAACCCCGTTCCAAATCATTAAATTAGAATAGAATACATTGATACCCCGATACTCGCTTCGAACTTGGTTCTAAATAACTAAAGAATTCATTGATTAAGTAGGTACATCGTTATACACTCGCGGACAAAGAATATGGGTCAGTACGAAAACTGGAATAGGTATATATCTCCTAAAATAATAAGGCCATGAATGAAAGTGTATATTGTAGATCATCCTATAGTTAAAAAGCGGCCAAGTGTGAGTCGGACTCGCCCATGAAGGGTTCCGTACCATTTATGAAGTATTGAAAAAAAACTACTTACTAGATCTCCTTCAAACCAATTTTCCGTGCATGGAAATATACATCATATATTATTTTTTGTTTTATCATTCTCTTATTTTAGAAGTTACAGGGGGGGGGGTGACACATTTTACCACTTTGGAAGTGTCTCTCGCGCAAACTATTCAGTTTGGAAAAAAAATAATATTAGAAACCTCAATATCATTTTTAGAGACCTATCCATAGATACACCACACGTATGGGTTTGATAAAAGATTTTTTTTTAGTTTCAGTTCTAAGTATGGGGAACCCCCATTTATTGTTTTTTTTTTTTTTTTGTTAAAATCTTAATGCGGTTCACAGAATACATCTACTTACCAAGTTTGAACAGTATAGTAAGTATAGTAACTTAGTAAGTTCTTGTAGTTTCGAAACAAGGTGGCTGTGACATACGGACGGACAGACAGACATACAGACATGACGAATCCATAAGGATTCCGTTTCTTGCCATTTGGCTACGGAACCTTAACAACACCAAAGGTTTAATACGTTATTCATTTGTTTATTAAAATTACATATTACTTAATTTGTATTTAAAATGTGAAATGTTTACGATACTAATAAGTACTTACCTAAATAAGTTTGAATAGGTAGCCACAAAATAAGTTTGTTTTGACAAATCAAAAACTATCATTTAAATAAGTTAATTTTTACCAAGCAGAATGTCTGTGAGTGACTTTTTTTGGAAAATCAAGGAAAAAAAAAACAGATTCTCGCAAGACACGAATTTGCAACCTAGCGGACATCCACTACTACCAAATTTCTAAGTTTTTCAGGAAACGGTAATTAAAAAAAAAACATTTATTTAATAACTATAACATAAAATAATTTGAATATTTCGTCTTACAATACCTCTACTATACGAGTAATAGATTTATTTATCTTTTTTTTCCACAAAATCAATCTGTTCCTTTGGGCGTGGGCTGAGCGGAGAAACCCTTTTTAATAATTGATTATCTGATTTCTTCAAGATTAGGTATTCTTAACATTGCCAAATTAATCATTATCATCACAATTTTTGAGTGAATTTTTACCGCTGATCTACGGTCGTAGCCGATAACATGGATTTTCCGGTAAGTAGCAGAAAAGCTTCATAGAGGCAAAACGACAACGTATCGTGGTTAGCGTTGCGTATTGTTGCAGGTGTCCATGGGCGAGGGTAACTGCTTACAATCGAACGGTTTATCTGCTCGTTTGCCTCCTATATATCATAAAAAATATTCCTCCCAAAGCATATATGTATGTCACACACAAACACTTGTATATTTTTTGCTCCATTTGGCCTCAGGCATGCATTGTTAAGGGCCCTTTCCCACTGAACATCCCATTTTTTTCGTTTTAGTAGTATACGTGAAGCATCCCGCCAACAGAATGCTCGTGTGAACGTTACTATATTTGAACGTATACTACTAAAACGGTATCCTGCAGAAAACCGTGCCTGCAAAAAACGGGATGCGCAGTGGAAAAGGCATCTTAAACTTAAAACTATTCCTTTTCTTTCGGGTACAACGAGTAATTTATTTATTATTCCCTTTATTTCATTTTTTTCTGAATAATAATTTATATCTTTATTATTATTTATGTATTATTCCATCTAACACCTGTTAAGAGGCTGTCAATACCTAAAGCGCGCACACTGTCTATTTGTATCGGAGTAAATGAGAAAGCACTGTCGCATGTTACTGGGTCTGGGCAAGGGAATAACAAGAAAATTATTTAAATAAAAAAAAGTGGATTAGTAATATTTTACTCATTAGCGGTTTAGTTTAGATATAAATGTTTTGAAATTGTGATTTTAATTGCAGACCCCTAAGTCAAAACAATAAAGACATAGAACCGTTTAATTGTGATTTTAAGACCAATCTTTGCAATTATTTTCTATCGAGCCGATTTCGTTCAATCATGTATCGAGTACAACCACGGTCTTTGAAATATAATTAATATGAACATATATTTTTCTTACTTGACTAGAACAAATAGTCTTTCTTAAAAAACTGTTTAAGTAACATCAATTTCAAGGACATCGGGTGTTGACAGCCCCTTAATGTCTATAGGTTTCTTTATATATGATGCAAGAAGCCAATTAAAGGTTCTCACAGATTTACTAAAATAGTTGATGATAAACAAATAGTGCTAACTATTTCAATCTACCTATATCTTAACGTCAAAGCCAGAGCAACATTTTGAAAACAACTAAAGAAGATTAAAAAGATAAAGCAAAAACACAGCACAATGAAATTTCAATTTCTGTTAAATCAAAATGATATTTTTTGCAGTTGGAATGCTCCAAACCAGGAAAAAGCAATATTACCTCGTGGAGTTGAATGTAAAGTTTCCGATATTGCAATAAGTCAACCGACAGAAGGAAAAAGTACACAAAGGGTGTAAAGAGACGTAGAATCAATGAAAAGGGTTGAAAGAACGTTTTTTAAGGGGTATTACGGTTATTACAAAGCTAGTGGTCCTGGGTTCAAATTCGGGTAAGGTCATTTATTTGTGTGATAAGCACAGATATGTGTTCCTTAGTCATGGATGTTTTCTATGTATTTAGGTATTTGTATATTATATATATCGTTGTCAGATCCGGGCTGTTCTAGCGTGAGTCATAAGCTCAAAATGTATATTACTCCTAATTTTTTTATGGTCTTAGTTACCTACATGTGCAAACAATTAGGTATGCGTCCTATTGGCTCGCAGAGGATCATAAAACACGTAACCATCCGCAAACGACGCGCGAATGCTCCTCGTGGCATTGGGGTTCAAATTAACTTGGATATGGCCAACGTATGGCGGGGGAATGTTTATGTTTCACAGCGTAAGTAAACAGTACTTATACTAATAATTTTTTGGGTGAATTAACTTTTTCTTGTCGTTGTTATGGTTCCGTTCACCTGGGTCACTCTTAAAAGCCGAGTTTTATGGTATTTAATTTAACAAAACATGATTTTTTGTTAACACAATAACCACAAACGTCATAAACCCTTTCCATAATATAGAACTTTTTTTTAATGGAGGATTTTTGACAGGTGTATTCAAAATCATACAATGTTTTATCTACACACATATCATAAACCCTTTAAGATGCGTTCAAATACCACATATTTCTTTATTATTATAGTTAATATTGTGTGACTTGGCCGTTGAAGGGTACACAAGGGTACAAAACCAGGCGACAGATTGGTGCAATGGTGTCATAGAGCACCTGGTTTTGTACCCTTGTGTACCCTTCAACGGCCAAGTCACACAACATTAACTATAATAATTAAGAAATCGCAGTAAGGAACCTTAGACATCGCACGACTTTGTCTAGATTTCATTATTTTTTAGAGATAAACAAGCAGCTCCATCGAGACTTGGCTAGTTTTTTAGAGAATGTTTTTGGTGGTGTTGAATATTTTACGCCTTTCAACTTTAACGTATGTTCTCGGAGATATTGACATAGAAAATATTTAAACATTCTTTTTGTATAATTACAATTGTTTTATACACATTATTTTTTTACAATCTGCTGGAACTCAAGAACAATAATATTGGATAAAATACTACTGACTAATGTAGATAATTAGACATTTAGGTATTATGACACCACGTCGATTTGAAGTTGGCATTTTGGGTATTTGGTGTTTTGAGAAAAAACTAGGCATTCTGAGATTCAGACATTTTGACAGTTGCGTTTTGAGATCTATAAATGTTGGTAGGTAAATTGGAGGATGAAGCATCAAATAAAATTAAGGTGCAATGAAACCAAAACAATAAATGGTTCTAGCCTGGATACACCTGCCCCGTCTTCACAGCCAAGGAAATGTCTTCTGTGTAGATCTAAGAAAATAAATGTTATAAGTACAATTACAATCGCCCACCATATTTTATTTAATTTTGTGACGAGATCGGCACTTGTTATTTAAAGACGCACTAGCTGTAGAATTCGAGTCTTTATCCTGCTTGTAATATTTGTGTCGCAGCAATGCAGAAGTTAAATTGCTTTTGCTGAAGTCTGACTCATCCTTCCACCCGGTACTCTGTCCGCATACAGAACAACAGGTGATTTGCATCTTATGTTAGGTAAATAGGTAAGGAGCATTGGGATAACTTAAAAAGTGGGTTAATTTTGAAAGTCGAATATTATTTCTCAAATTTCAACCCGTTTGTCTTGAGAGTTGCCCATGGTCACTGCGCCAAGGATTAGGGAGGTGTTAAGGCTAATATCTAGTTGTTACTGGTTTATTATTTTTTCTAAAAAGCCGCACGTGCAACTATTTTAGTGTAATGAGATTAATATAAAAGAAAAGATTAATATAAAATACAGACAAAACCACATACAACATTAGTACTAATACTTAATTACCCCTTGAAGTTATGACCACATAGTTGTTTATTTTTGTTTTATAGGACATTATTACACAAATTGACTAAGTCCCACAGTAAGCTCAATACGGCTTGTAATACTAAGTCCAGTATCAAATAGTCATTTCGGTAATTTTACGGTACGTGATTGGGCAAATTCGAAGTGTGTATCTAAAAAACAAGGTTAAAAAAAATTCAAGTCACGTAACACGGACATTCGTGTTACCTTTATTCGCCAAAACAGTTATTAGATTTTTGTAACTCGCTGGTCAAGCGCCGGAGCCTTATCCAATATGGCGTCAGCCCTTTTTGTCAGTTATCACTAATGGCTCTGATATGGGGAACACCGGAACAAGGTACAAGCGGACAGCGGTCTGGAAATGTCCATTGAGTTATTATTATTACTGATATTTAGAGAAGACATAATTCTGAGGATAGAATTCGGAAATAAAATTTTAAAAACAAATCGATACAAACATACACACACACACGCACACGCACACGCACGCACACGCACACGCACAAACACGCACGCACACACACACACACACACACACACACACACACACACACACACACACACACACACACACACACACACACACACACACACACACACACACACACACACACACACACACATAAAATTATAATGTTAATATCAAAACTTCTCTTAGTGTAGATCTAAATCTGTAATCTGAAAGAGCAAGGTCTCCTGACACAGGTACTTCATACCTAATAGGAGGACTCTACCACTGTGTATTTACCACTAAGATTGAAATGAAATAAATGATTATCTTATCATAAAAAAAGACATACCAAACAATGATATTGTCGCAACCTGTGTGGCTACCACCAGTTCGGCACTGACATAAACGCTATCGAGAACGTAACTTGCTTTCTATGCACTTACATGCGTAAAGTTTAGTAGATGTAAAGAATAGTACATTACTATAGAGGCCGGGAAACGTAGGGTTGCAGGCCAAGTAGATATAGACGCCTGAGCGTAGCGAAGCCGGATAGAGATACGCGGCCGGCAACCTCGTTGTGCTTTTCTCAAACTTGCAATTAAAACAAAAAATTGAAATCAATTTGTTTTGTTGCGAACTACTCGGCTCGCCACTCTACCAGCGGTACCTTACGCGCGTAAATCCGCGCGCCTGCGCGATGCGCCACCGCCGTTGCTTAGCAACGAATATGCACAACAGATCACCGTACCAAGCTAACTGAAAAATATTATTTGTTGATGGTTGAATGCCAAGACGTTGTGTCACAATTTGACGTTATAAAACAAAAGAAGGTTACTTTACAGTCCTAGGTGTGTCAGTATGAAATTCCTTTATATATCATCTTCACTCATCGCACCTGATATGTAGTATTTCCGGACCTAATTTGACGTAAGTCATGTCATCATTTTATAGCAAGTTTGAGAAAAGTAAATTACGTTCTCGATAGCCTATATGTCAGTTTTGACACTGTCAGTGAATCATGGTACGGGTACTGTACCACGCGACCAAAACTTCGTGCGCCGTAAAATTCATGGCGCTTACGCGTTTATGTCGCGAGATTCACGCTCCGCTTCTATGATTTGTTGTCAAAATAACAACTCATGGCGCAAAATACTAGTTCTCTGTGCCGTTTCTTTACGTAATACTTCAATGGGAATACCTGCAAAAATGTAATAAGAAAAATTCATTGAAACATAGACATACTGAATATATTTAAACGACTCACATAATTATTTTAAATAGAATTCAACTCAACTCCATATCGAGGAGCTTCGAGAAGGAAAAGGCATTGGTCCGCTCACGCGTGTTCTCGTTGAAGCTCCTCATTATATAGTGAAAAATGTCGAGCAATATTACTTAATCATACTACTACTACAACTACTACTTAATGGCGCAGCGACCCAAAATGAGTGATGAGTCTTGGCCTCCGACACGAGTACACGCCAGTTGTCTCGATCCTGTGCCATCTCCCGCCAGTTATCGGCCTGGAGATCGCGCAAGTCCGCTTCAACAGCATCGCCCCAGCGATATCTGGGACGTCCGATAGGCCTCCGCCCTACCGGGCGTCCCAGGTATGCCCTTTTAGCGCCGCGATCCTCCTCCATTCTCAAAACGTGGCTAAGCCAGCGGAGACGGTGAGCTTTTGTTTCGCTGACAATATTAGGATCTCCGAGAGACCTCCCCGAGGTCTTACTCAACATTAAAGGTTTGATAGGATTTCTCGAGGAGCTGGGCTGGCAGGACTAGCCCACCCCCAACATATCACGCAAAATAGGCGCAAGTCGTCGAGTTGCGGAAAATCGCCCGAATACAATACAATACAATACAATTGGGTGTAGCCACAAGATCTTCAATCTCGACGTTTTTGCGGAGTCTAAGGCATCACTTAATCATAAGTTACACTAAATATAACAATATGTTACTATTATACATATAGTCTGACAAACCCATCATTTAATTTTTATACATGGAAGGTTAACCCTTCGCGCCTATATTTTTAAATTTGCCGTCTTTTTGTACTGACGGAAATTACTTGTCAAACTATAATTATTAGTGTTTATTAAATAATATTTTTAACGATACTAGGTTTATTATTCAACTCTTATGCAACTCTGAATTTCTTCGGGAATCCCATGGAATTTATCTTTTAATTAGATACCTATATTTAAGTTTAATTTTTATGGTTGTTCGTATATATCATTAAAATTTACTTAATAAAACGTATTTAATACGATACGGCCCATCAGTGCATTAGTCAAACCATGAATAAAGGAATGAAAAAATGAAATAAAAATGAAATGAAATAAATGTTTATTCAAAAGACAAACCTTAAAACTAAATCACAACTTCCGCCAAACCAGAGTATGGTTTATTGGCAGACGAGGCTCCAAATAACATTAAGTGAAGGTTCTTTATCTTATATAGCTGGTAATATTCATATTAATAGCAATAGCATTGGCAAACAAGACAATACAGCACTGTGTACTATCTTGTTTGTCATTAGGTCATTACTTAAGAATCACTATTACTATATCTGTCTATACCTATTAAACTATATATATTTTATTTAATAACCATAATGTTACATGATCATAATAATTTAAAATTTATTAAAAACACAATTAAAATCATATCAAGACAGATGTCAGATCCACGACGCAGGCTTCGTCAATATATACAAGCAAAAAAAAACATCCACAACACGCTTCGTCATCGTAATATGCACCTATCCTACAAAAAAAAATAGGATATATTTTTTTACATGATATAAAATAAAATACATTTAATTGGGCATTATAAAAATAAACTAACTTATCAAAATATATATCCACAACACGTTTCGTCAACGGCCTACCTAGTATTTATATAACAAAAAACAATAAACAAATAGAAACCTACCCCCCACTCTGATTTTCACCCGGACCAAAAGTGCCAAAAATACTGGCGGCATTGCCTCGCTGAATGGCCAGTGATATCTGCTGGACCAGGAAAGAACCAGAGCGAGGGTCGCAGCCCCTTTCTTTCAGCCGACGCCCTATGCTCTTGATAACGGCTTTGGCCTCCGCACACCAAGGCCCCGCCGTCTCCACGGCAACCGGGACAAAATCATACACTTGCTCGAGGTTGGCGTATATGGTTTTTTTTTTTTAATTTTTTTTTTTTTTTTTTCGAAAAGTAATGTGGATTTATTTCACAGATATTACTACTATTACTTTGGTAACTTGTTTCTTAATAAATTACTTTTACTTTATTGTGTTTTTAAATTAAGTTAGTAGTACGCTGCTTACTTTCTTTTTTAATGATGAGAAAATAGCTATATTTAATTTCTCCCTTGGACCACAGTTGTCCCGATTCGAGTCTATCCGCTATAATTCGATCGGCCCTGAAGGCTGTTGGTGTTTTTCATGAAACTGAAATAAACGCATCGACCCGTACGTGACTTATTTACTAAGTTACCGGAATTATACAGGGTGAGCGGCAGTTAGGGCTTCTGTACAGTCATCGACAAATAGATAGTGACGGCCAAATATTTCGAAACACACCTTTGTTGCCATAGAAATAAGGATGTTGTGGACGACATGAATAAACATATAATAAATTTATTTTGATTATAAATTAATGTAATTTTGATTACAAATTACATAGTAATCTCAATTGGAATTAGTTGTAACTAACAATTTATAGTTAAAATTACACAAGTATTTGATACGCCCTGACGCCCAACACTGGTGCATATGCATTTGCATAAAAAGCGCTGGTGGATGCAACTAGCAATATTCAAACCCCGGCTCGTACCAATGAGTTTTTCGGAACTGTACGAAATATCATTCGATATTGACCAGTTGCTTTTCGGTGAAGGATAACATCGTGAGGAAACCGGACTAATCCAATAAGGCCTAGTTTACCCTCTGAGTTTGAAAGATCAGATGGCAGTCGCTTTCGTAAAAACTAGTGCCTACGCCAATTATCGGGATTAGTTGCCAAGTGGACCCCATGCTCCCATGAGCCTTGGAAAAATGTCGGGACAACGCGAGGAAGAAGACTGGTGCATATGAAATGAAGTGAAATTTGTCCGTGAGATGCACGATAAACACCAAGACGATTGTCAAGCTCATATCAAATCATGTCATCATGTATCATGACCGTAACGCGTTGTTGAATCTGAACCGGGCACCGGGGTACCGCGTGTTTTTCACTTTCATTCTCCCCTTGATTTATTTCGACCTTTAGACGTATTCTAACACCAAACTTTACTTAGGTACACTCAAAGATTTAAGTCTTGAAAAAGCGTACAAAGTTTTGAAAGAAACGTTTGGGCGCTTTGCAATTTATCAAGACGGTTATTCGATACAGTTTTTAAGAGGGAAGAATAGCTTGCGATCCTAGCCGAACATTTTTGATGAAATGTTTATTTCGGGAGATAGCAGTTTCCACTAAATATTAAAATATCACTTTTATCGGGTAGGTTGTGTTTGATCAGAACCCCTAGTGTAAATTTATTCGATAGAAAAACGTGACATACGCGTTTGCGTTAAGTCTTATTTTGAATGGGATTCAGAAACAGCGCGCCAAGCGGGTGGTATTGGAAACTCAAAATCCCATTCAAAATGAGACTTAACGCAAACGCGTTCTTCAGGTCTCGCTATTGAATTCTATACTAGGGGTACAGTTAACAGTTACTAACTAGGTACCTTTTTAAAAGTGTAATATTTAAGTACTTTTTTAACTTATGTGTATCAGATAGAGTTTCATCATTATTAAAAATGTTTTAATTATGTAAAATACGTAAAGTTTTAATTATCAAACAAATTCTTGTCAAATACAAATACGCATATATTATTCACCCTTTGTAAATTTTGAGATTGCATTTTTCATTGAATTGTAATATTATTTTTAAACTGATATTTGTGCATTGTTCAACCGGAAACCATAAAAACGCCGTTGAAAACCTTATTTCCTGTAAAAAAAACATTTAAGCTGACAAATAGGTGTTTTTGAGCGGAAAAACCGTGGAAATCCCCGTGGGACGCTAAAGTGTTATCACCCCCAATAAAAACCCAACTGACGCCGTGGCGCTAGCGGCGGTTCTTTAAGTTAAAGACCGAAACTTGGACTGATAAAACGAACATTATGTAAAGATTTGGGATGGGAAACTAAGTAATAATAATAATAATTCAACCTATATACGTCCCACTGCTGGGCACAGGCCTCCTCTCATGCGCGAGAGGGCTCGGGCTATAGTCCCCACGCTGGCCCAATGCGGATTGAAGACTTTACATACACCTTCGAATTCCTTCGCGGATGTACGCAGGTTTCCAGCAGGACAGGGCCGGGCAGGGTTGGGAAAACTAAGTACTTAATTTAAACTGCTAATAATATTGTACACCCTAGCAAGGTATCATGCACCTACTTGACCAAATTTAAGACCGAAATGTACAATCTTTTTTTTAAGATGGTATATAATGGTCGACTGTTATAGGGAGGAATATACTAAAACGTAGTTATTATGTGCTCTTTGGAATATAACTTTGATACTATTTTAATATAATAAATTGAAAATCACATCAACGACACAACCAATCAGTATAAATATGTAACTTCAAGTAATCAGAATGACAATTTCTTTTTTAAGTCAATTTGGAAATTGAATTTATAATAAACAAATAAGAAAAATAATCCTGATGCTGCAAAAAGTGTGCAACATTTTTATTTATTCATTAAACTTTACACATACGTTAACATAACACCAAGATTAGACACTTATGTGGTATCCATATTAATATTAAAATAGTAATCACATAAATCAATAAAAAGTAAAACCTTTAAAATTTATTTCATTTCATTTCGTTTCATTTCACTTCATTTCATTTTATTTCATTTCATTTTATTTATACAAGGAATTCCAACAGTTTAAAAAAATTCATTAAACGTTTTAGATAGTAATACAGAGCCAATTACAGGAACTCGCAAATAGAAACTGTATATATAATTACAAAGTACCTACACACTACTGGCACAAGATATTACAATATGAAATATATCAAATTAACAATTAGAAAAAAATAGAGAGACACAAAAAATAGATATGAGCAATAAGTAAGAACACTTATAATTTATGAAATAATATTAATTTATAGCAGCAAATATGTCAACATCATGTGACTCTAATATGATGGGCTCGAGCGGTGGAAGCGCTGGCGCCGCGGAACATGATTACAATGGAATATGAATATGAATTTTAGGAATCGTATATCATCTGTTTCATAGATTTTATTGAACTCTGTTACTAAAGCAATAAGGGTGGCTCTGGCTTGTAACCAGGATCAAATTTAACAACGGTTTTGATCTTATTTTAGAGGACCGTTCTGGCCTAGTGGGTGGTGAGTTTGCCTATGAAGTCAATGGTCCTGGGTTCGAATCCCGGTAAGGGAATTTATTTGTGTCATGAGCACAGATATTTGTTCCGGGGTCATGGATGTTTTTTATGGAGTTAAGTGTTTGTATATTATATATATCGTTGTCTGAGTACCCACAACACAAGCCTTCTTGGCTCACTGTGGGACTTAAGTCAATTTGTGTAAGAATGTCCCTATAAAATTTATTTATATTGATACGACTTTGAAGATCGCCCGCGCTGATTGGAGCATGCGGAATGCAGTGAAAGTCGTGCGTGAGATGCGCGCCAATCACCACAACGCTCGTCAAGGTCGTGTCAAAACCAGTCATAGAAAAATTTACATTAGAATCGAATTCCTGTCTGTACCCCTAGTGTACATTTATTCGAGAGCGAAACGTGACGTACGCGTTTGCGTAAAGTCTCATTTTGAATGGGACCGCTCGCACAGTGACATTGACAGCATGCATCATGGTTAGGACCAGAGATGGGCATTTCGTAATTGATTCCTGATTTCATGATTACTCGAAATTACTTTTGGAATCTGATTACCGGTTCCCAGATTACTTTGTAATCTGACTAGCTGATTACTAAGTACAATTACATTTGAGGAATCTGGAATCATCTGTTGGAATATTAAAATTACTAGTAATTGGGAACCAGTGTAGATTCCTTATTACATGAATGGATTACTTGATTCCTTTCAGATTACTTCAAAATATATTTTGTTATACATAAAGCTATATTTCTGACTACAGACGTAAAGTATATTTCGATTTACTATATAGATGCATCTTATTTGTATCCAGTGTGCAGATTTCGAAAATTATGCCCATTTGAAATCCAAAATGGCCATCATTTTCGAAATCTGTATTCCCTAAAACCTATAAAACGACATCCATGACGATTTTTATGGCATACTGCATGGCCGCCATCTTGGATTCCAAAATGGGCATCATTTTTCGAAATCTCCACTCCTGAAAACCTATAAAACGATATCCATGACGATTTTTATCACGTAGTGCACGGCCGCCATCTTGGATTCCAAAATAATCATTATTTTACAGTAATTATAGAGTTTCACACATAAAATGTATTTGTCTTCTGGGATAAAAACGAAGGAAATTATTTTGACATTAAGTAATTGTAATTTAGTCTGGATAATATTACGTAATCAGATTACTCGAGTAATTGATTACCGAGGAATCACGATTACACTTGTAGTTAGATATATTCAATTCCGAAGGAATCAATTACGCAAGTAATCGGCGGGATTGACTACAGTAATTTAGATTACCAAAGGAATCGATCACTAAGGAATCATGATTACTGTAATGTAATATGTAATTTAATTCCAAAAGTAATTGATTATGCCCAACTCTGGTTAGGACAGCAATATAATTACGCGCGTGCGATAGAGATCGCAACAGGCAGGTCAAAATACGAAAATGGTAAACGTCTGCAAATGTTTTAACAGTATATTTTAAGAGTTGTAGATAAATCGTTAAAACCCGCGGAGTTGCTATATCTTCCGTTACATTTTTCACAGTTGAATTGTGATATTTTTGTTCCCTTCAAATTTTCTAGCTTTATGCTTTCTTAAGTCTGAATACAAAAATACTAGGTACTTTGCTAACGCCTGATTCTATTAATTATTTAAAAATTACTTGCCCGTGCAATTTGCTCGTGTATAAATGAACGTATGTTGAGAGACACACGGTTATGGCCTTTTTATGTCTTCTTGTGAAATATATAAATAGTGTTTATTTTTTTGTAAGGTGCACGACTCTTTATTTTTCTTTCATATTTACCTACCATGTATGTTGTGAATATTTGTGCAACAAGTTAGTTTTTCTTGCGAGTATTGATAAAATAATAACTAAATAACTTTGCTCTCGTGTGACACATTCACCTTTTCACCTCAGTAGTGAGAACATATCAAAGGTTAAAAAAATTCAACATCAAGTAAAGTTTTTATTCCTGTATTCATGACCATCACTAAATTAAAAAGCTACTTTGTCTCACTCCCTGGAGTGAGGAAAGTAGTACTTTCGTCTTTCCCTGGAGTGAGAAAAGTCGCACTTTCCACACTCAAAGTGAAAAATTTCTATATTGTTTATCTAGGTACAACCAAGTGTAAAAATATGGGTGCACACAAGTTGCTCAAAAATATGTCCCATAGCTCTTATGGCGGCCAATCAAGAGCTATGGGACATATTTTTGGGTAAGTTGCGTGAACCTATATTTTTACACTTGGTTTCTATTTATTACGGCATGACATTGTTCTCGACCGCATTGCTGCAACAAATGTAAAACCCAAGGACCCGGGTATGTCCTTAGACTACGTCCAAAAGAGACGTATGGGCACTGTGAATGTCATCTCGCTTCGTGTGGTAGGGCACAGCGCAGCGGATGTCATTCCAGATCTAGAGCAGAGCCTATCTGGGCAAGTTTCACCTTACAGAAAACCGCAGCTAAATAACACTATAGACCCTACTCATAGTGCTGTGTTCCTGCCGATGAGTAAGTTTGCCAGAGCTCAACGAGGGTGCGGAGTGTTAAGGTCGGCAACGCGCATCTAACTCCTCTTGAGTTGCAATCGTACATAGGGTACGGAGACTGCTTACCATCAGGCGGGCTGTATGATTGTTTGCCACCGATGCAGTATAAACATTGTGATATTTGACTGCAAGATTTATGAAAGCTATTGTTTCCGAGTGCTGATAGCCAAGTCGTAAAAAGTAACCAACGATGCTTCCGATCGCGCCGTTCGAAGCGAAACAAGCACCTGGGTTATACTAAAATATACAGTACTTTGACTTCATATTACTATTATATAATAGTCAATATAATAGTCAAAAACTCGATCATTTATTTTGCAAATAGGCCACAAAATGTCTACACGTAAAGATGCAATTTAGATAAGCAATAAAATTTTTAATGATATATTACTTTGTCACATTCTGTCGCAAAGTGCAGATTAATTAATTCAATTAACATAATTTCCTGCTAAGTATTCTTTTGAAGTTTGTTAATTTTTTTCATTAATAGCTTAAGTCTAAATGTCTTACTGTACTTATATTGTTTATCCTAAGATACTGGAATAAGCTGTGGGTACCTATAATCCTACCCTTAATGTTATGTAAGCTACAGATTATTTTTTCTCTGATGTATTGTTTGTTGGTGATCCTAAATAAAAAATAAATTAAAAATTAAAAATTTAATCATCATCCATTGCAAATATTAATTCAATAAAATAACATAATTTCTTAGAGATGTTTAAAGTCTCTTTATGTCAAATTATACAAAATAGGTACTATAGTAAAAAAACCACAAATAAACAAATACTTGCAACATATGACAACAGATAAACACTAGCAACAACAGTGGCATTCTCTTTTCCATTGCTATGGTCTTTTTTTTACTATGAAGGAGTGGTAATAGTATGGATTGCTTATTTGTTTGTTACAGAGATAATGTATGGCATAGTACTCTATACTTACGTATATAAAACAGGCTATAGTGACCGAATATATATTGGTCCCCGGGGCTGCGGCCGAGATAAGTGTTGAGTGCCGCGGGTACACGCGGGAAGGGAATAAGATAATATTTATAAGTGTGTACTCGTAAACGCCTTGATTCTTGCATGATAGTCAAGTCGTGCAAGTTTTGGGATCGTTTATGACCAATTAAGGAGAGAATAGTTTTTGCTTATGTCGTTTCTGAATTTTGTATCGCTCTATTGCAATGAGTTCCATATAGCCATTTGAACTTCAAAACAAACCGAATCGACTAATAAGTCGACTAATAAGTCGAAAAAAAAAACCGAAAATGTACGAAATATCATCTGATATTTACCACTAGCTTTTCGGTGAAGGAAAACATCGTGAGGAAACCTGCATACATCTGCGAAGAAGTTCAAAGGTGTATGTGAATTTCTCTATCCGCATTGGGCTAGCGTGGGGACTATAGCCCGAGCCCTCTCGCGCATGAGAGGAGGCCTGTGCCCAGCAGTGGGACGTATAAAGTCTAAATTATTATTATTTTGTTTATAATAAGTCGATCAAAAACTTTTCATCTAAGCCTTTTATGATTAACCTTATAAGTTAGAGGTGAAACAAAACTTTTAAGTTAATAAACTACCCTATATGTGATTCTTAAGCTGTGACGTTGTATCGTGGCGTCAACACATCGGACAGTAACGAGTCCCCGGGGCTGCGGCCGAGATAAGTGTTTAGTGCCGCGGGTACACGCGGGAAGTGGATAAGATATTTATACGTGTGTAAACGCCTTCTTACTGTTTTATAGTTTAGTTGTTGGCTTTGGGGGTCGATTTTATCCCATTAAGAAGAAAAAATGTTCCCTGTCTGACATTACTGAGCTGAGTGACATTTCTATTGAGGCGGGGGTTCGCCAGCTCGAATACTCATACTCATAGTTTATTGATAATGTAAATTACAGGTCAGGCTTACATGACTAATATAAATTACAGGTAGATAAATATAATAATAAATTTCAGAAATAAATTCAACTAACGAGCCAATTATTACGACATTATTATTATTTTTATTTATTTAACTACATATATTTTGAGGTCAAGTATTCCTCGACACTATAAAACGGCCACTTAATAATCCAATTTTTGAGTTTAGCCTTGAAACTCGCCAGGGTAGTCAATACCATCCTGTGCACGTTGGCCGACCGGTGGAACTCACCTAGGCTGAAGCACTGGGTGCCCTACATGCCCCATAATGTAAAAAAAAAAAATATTTTAATGTTTGTACTGTTACTAACACATTATGAACTTTGTTCGTAATAAATGATTATTGATTTCTTGATTACTGCCGATTTGGCTGCATTATTGGCGCAAAAGTCAAAATCCAGCAATGCTGGTGTAATTTGAATAAGTGAATACGAATGGCAGGAACCTTTACTCTTTCATCTCAAATATTAATCAATAAGCACAAAAAGTAAAAACGTGCCCAAAGTGCATTTTCCAAAGCAAGTAAACATATGCCATCAACACATCCAGTAATGCTGGTGTAATTTGAATAAGTGAATACGAATGGCAGGAACCTTAACTCTTTCATCTCAAATATTAATCAATAAGCACAAAAAGTACAAACGTGCCCAAAGTGCATTTTCCAAAGCAAGTAAACATAATGCCATCAACACAATAACACCCCTGAGAAATGTCCTATGTACAGTTAGTAACAATAGGTTTATACATATTCCGAGAATCCTATCTCAAACTGTTCAACCAGGAACTAATAGAACAGACACAGGTGTTATCTATGACGCTTGCTGTAAGGAAATGTATACACGCCTCTAAAATCCTATACACAAACCTTAGCACAGAACACAGTTATCTTTAACGATTTGGTATTAAAATGACGTATATGCCGTGAGAATGATATAAAGTTTAGCCGTTTACATAGTAAGATCATGGGTTTCAAACTTTGGCGTGACAAGGACGTAAACCCTACGTTGCACCGGTAACTTAGTACCGTTGTCTAGTAAGGATGCAGAACGCATCGCAGAGGTTCAGTGTAACAATTAGAACACTGGGTAGCACCAGGTGATTTTAGGTAGCCACAAGTTTTATTTAGCTGCGGACTGGTATCTTGAAGTTGCGCGTTCGAGTCTCGCCCGAGGCAGTGATTTTTTTTTCTTTTTTTTCAAACAATGATGTTAGCAGACATCTTTGTTCAATAGAACATTTTTAGGTTAGCAATTAGAAAACAGTTTTCATCGATTACAATTTACATTAATTGCACTTAAATTAACAAAACTAGATATTCTAATGTTGCTCTTACTATAGAATTTTCAAGGGTTTTTCATGATTACTTTAATTTCTTTCGTTCATTATCTGTTTACTACTTCAGTTTGCATAGTTAAGCTATTAGACGTTTTTTTCAATGACTGATCTAATCGACTCTCTAATATACAACATATCGCCAATAGCGAACAATTCAAGTGAGTGTAACTGTGGTATCTAAATATTTTAGATTCGATTTAATGTAAAAAAAAAATCATTAATTAATTAATTTATCCACGTTAATCCTTTTCCAGGCATAGTACGTTTTATCGACCACATACGCGCCATTAGAATTTCAAATTTAACATTCGGAATTAAGGTTCAAATTAGATTACACTTTCAGGAAATGTTACTTGTCTTCAAATGAATCATCAAAGCTGGATTAATTGGAATATATTTGAATTTTTTGGGAAAAGCTTGTAGATTGGTGCGGCCTGGAAAAGGGTTAACACCCTTAATCTTATAGTTTTTTTTTTCTTCTGCCAAACTGCAGGATAATTTGGTAGCAGAGGGCCTCTTAGAAAAATAGGTAGGTAGATTTAGCTATTAGCAAGTTATTTTACTTTCATTTTGTTTAAGATGAACTCTTTCATTTTAAATGTTAACATCCTTCCATTCCCTTCTACGAGTATCATACGGTATTTCGTTATACATTTTGGGGACTTTTTACTTCTCTGTCCATCATATTTTTATACCACGTCGGTGGCAATAAAGAATACGGCCCGTCTGATGGTAAGCAGTCACCGTAGCCTAGGAACGCCTGCATAATAATTATTATAACATACCGGCACCTCAAAAAATAATAATTTTAATTCTCGTTAATCTATTGTGGTTTCTGTGGATTTTAAATCCATCTTTATTGAACTGCTCTAAAGCTATAAAACACACCTACCCCCTTATGAACCGGCAACATACGGCATTTCACGAATAATTCCTCATAATTTATTTTATCTCTATTGCACAATATATGAAGTTGCAAATAGGGGACATAATGCCTTAAGGCATTCTCTACCACTCACTAATCACTTTTTTTTACAGCGAGTTTAAGTAAAACAGTAGTATATTGATTTGTTCCTAAAATTATTTTACATTTGTTCAAATTACAACTTCAATTGTTTACTCCGAACAAATATAGAATCATTAAAGTCATTACAGACTAATGCATGTGTCTATTCATAAAAAAAATTTCCTGCATTTCTTTCCATCTTTGTCACACTAGCAATCTCTTCCATTCAAATATCAACCGTACATTTTACGCGATAAGGTTGTTTTAAGTGTATTGTTTTAAGGCTTTATTTATTCATTTCAGCCATTAGCTAAAGACCTGAGATTCAAATAAACAATGTTCTTTGTTTGGTTTCCAGTTATTACTATCACTGACCAGACGAGGTACAACTTTGTTTAGAAATGTACGTACAAAAAATAAATAAATAAATATTATAAGACATTATTACACAAATTGACTAAATCCCACAGTAAGCTCAATAAGGCTTGTGTTGAGGGTACTTAGACAACGATATATATAATATATAAATATTTATAAATACTTAAATACATAGAAACATCCATGACTCAGGAACAAATATCCATGCTCATCACACAAATACATGCCCTTACCAGGATTTGAACCCGGGACCATCAGCTTCGTAGGCAGGGTCACTACCCACTAGGCCAAACTGGTCGTCAAAAAAAGCGTTATTAAATTATAGAAACGGGACTTAATCGCGTATTAAGTTTTAAATTTACCTCCGACGTTTCGAGGACGGCGCTGTCCCCGCGGTGGAATAATTTAATGATATGTAAAATCGTGAAAGTTTAAATCAGTGTTTTACAAAAAGCGTTCTCATGTGTTTTTAAGTGTCAACTACAAATATTTTGGTTTGTCAGTACTGTCACTTTTTGTGATGCAATTCCTCGTCTTATGCTTTTAAATAAGATCCAAAGTTCTAAAAATGCCCGAGGGATCCAATAAATGGGATTTTTAATGTATTAAGAATATAAAAATAAAACTACCTTAAAATATACCTTGAACAAGACTACATAAAGCTAAAAAAGGGAAAAGATTAAAAACTAAATATACAACTAAAGTTATAGTGTGTGTTTGTATATATATATTTATTTATTTATCATATTTATGTATATATTTATATGTTATACATATATTTGTGCTGTTTTATTTTTTCCTCTGGTTCTCCATTTATATTTGCTACCCTTATACATATTTCTTCCTTACGGTAATTTTTACTACCTGAAGGTTGTCTGGAAGTGATCGCTTTTTAGCGATAAGACCGCCTGTTGTTGCTTAGTTTTTTTATGTTAATTGGTGTATTTAATCATGTTTTCGCTGTGCACAATAAAGAACATTATTATTATTATTATCATATTATAAATAAATAAAAATGGCTCCAGCTCGGTGCCTTGTGGCAAGGTGCCTAGAAGGCTGGCGGCATTGCAGCGCTGGACAGCAATGCCAATGCGCGAGGTAAGAGCTAGCCCTCCTGTCATCCGTCGCCTCCACGACGCGCTTCGCCAGCTCTTTGAATATGCTGTGAGCGCCAGGTCCCCACGGCCCAAGGATTTCCGCCTCAAAAGGTTCAAACATACAGCCAGAGTCAATGGCTGCATATTTACACCGCATGAGGTGTTCAGCCGCGTTGGCGGCAGTACCAGGTCTGTTTGACGTTCCTGGAAGATGGGATGGCGCAAGGGTATCCAGGCATGCAGCATCCCAAACTAAAGGCCATCCAATCTTCCAGGGAGCGGTGGTCATGCCGTCCGGCCTTTTCCTATCATCTCGGGCTTAAACCAGACGGTTCCAGTACCGCCGGCGCCCCAGGCATCCAATAAGGCGTTTTTTAAAGTTGAACTTTAAATCGATTTTTAAAACTTCATGTTTGTAATGTAACGGTAACAATCTAAATAGTTTTTTTTTTTACATATACAGCCTGAATGAACCTGCAACTCCCCTGGGTTCGAATCCCGGTAAGGGCATTTATTTATGTGATGAACAAAGATACTTAAGATAATTTTCCTGAATTTTGAATGAATAAAAAGAAAGCTTTGAATCTGGGACGTAATATATTAGTATTATAGAAGTCTAGAATCTCGAAGAGCCTTATTAAGCTTACTGCAGGATTAGATCAATTTTGTGTAAACTTGTCCCATACTTTTTTCATTTACATACATACGCACATAAACTCATGCCTGTATTCCCGAAAGGGGTAGGCAGAGCACATAAAACTGCTAGTTTCAGTGCTATTTTAGCAATTAAGGGGCTTAAAACAAAATAACGCAATTGTCATTTTGCAATATGTGACAGGTTGCCAGCCCATCGCCTACAACTCACTTGAAACATATCCCACAGTTGACTTTTCAACTCCCCCGGGGGAATGGGGGCGGTGAAATTCTTAACCCGACACCACACGGGCTTTATTTATTTGTAATTTAAAATCACCGCTTGCGTATATCACCCTGTTTCCCCCGACCTCAATAGAATTAACGGTATAAAACCTCATCCAAGTCACATAACAAATCAACATCAACGAGGGTCAGATTTCATTAGCGAGCCATGTCACGACTGCCACGTTACTGTCGAGTGACGTCGTTGAGAACAGCTTTGCAAAATGTACGAGTGTTTAACTTAATTGTGCGTTAGATTGCGCTGTGAGGTGCGGAGTGATTTCTACATCGCGCTAGCGTTTGTTTTACGGGGAAAAAATACCTACACACATGTAAAGTTTTTGGTGTATTTTGCTTTATGGGACTTATAGCTTATTTTACTATCGGTTCACTAAGTGACTAACATGAAGTCTTCATGTTGGTCGTTACCTCCCGGTCCGCTTCCCCGCATCACCCCCTCTACCAAGTCGAGGGGATAAGGCGTCACGCACACTTGCACAGTTTTACAACTACTTTTATTACTTACATTTTATACAATCACAAAAATTATTAAATAATGTGAGCATTTAAAAATAAAGAATTAAATTATTGTTCGTCGACAATATTGGTACTTGTGACGTTATCATGTAACGGTCGCCGACGGCCAACTTAAAGTAAACGGATAGTAATTCAAATGTAAAGGTTACAAAATGTACTACAATGGAGGACGTATGAGGTGATGATAATAGTTACTTTTCGATCAATTCAAAAAGGTACCTTTGGAAATCATAGATGCTAGTCTGTGCGAAAAGAGAAGAGTCGTTCTTTCATTCCACGACTCTTCTTTTTTCGCACAGACTAACGAATAATCATGGTGATACCATACATTTGGTGACAATATTTTTACTCCAACATACTGTTGATAATTTTAACAAACATTTTCATATATATCAAAGCCAAAGGACTATATTTTGATGATATTACGTTTTATTTTAGTTAAATAATTGTAATTTTAATTTTTGTAAAACATTCCTAACAAATATTTCTCAACAAATTTTTGGACCAGCCTATACTACGTCGCTTGTAAAGTCGTGTGGAAAACATGCACGCGTAAATAAGTCAATTATATCCTGAGGATGTCTGGAAGAGATCGCTTACGGCGATAACTCCCCTTGTTGCTACTTTGCTTACTTCAAAAACCGAAAAAAAAAGCAAAGGGGCACATACATATGTATAATCGCGTACAAATATATTTTTCTGCCCTCCGGGCGGAAAGTGCAACTTTGCTCCCGCTGCGCTTAACGAAGTTGCCGCTTTCCGCCTCCGTCGAGCAGAAAAATAGTATGCGCACCACGGGAGGAAACGTAGGACCTTCCATCCCGCGTGTTGGCCACCCTCGCCTTCGGCTCAGGTGACAATTTTACACGCGGCACGCAATTTCCTACTTTTCCTCCCTTGGGACGCAAATAACTATTTATGTACCTAAATATCCAGAGAGGAAGACGAGAATTACGTTTATTTACTCTTAAAAATAGTCAGATCATTCAAGCCATAATATATTCATATATTCATATTCCTTTATAAATTACAAATTTTACATATCAAAAGGTAATACAATATATAATTAGGTCGATGTCAATTTAAGTACAATTAAGATAATAAATAATAATAATCAAATTCAATTACAGTAAAATAAAACAGTATAAAAATAATGAAAACAATTCAAATATCCAATAAATTAAATTAAATCATTATTATAATATTCTGACATGTCATAATTATCAAATTAAATAATATAAAATAAAACAATATAAAATAGTAATAATCAACACAATTCATACATCCAATACAACTATAGCGATACATGTATTTTTAATTATTTTGTATACCACTTTAAACTCTGTACTATGTCATGCATTTATTAATTACCTACCGATGTTTTGAAGTCCCTGTACGCGTGACAGACAAGAAGATGCCTAACACCTTCCCTGTTTCGATCTGTAATTTACTATGTATACTTTTATTTTCAATGGAACTAAAGGTCTGTTTGTTATCACTTAAGCTTATATATATTAATATGTGACTGTTTGTTTCCTAAATAAATTAAAAAAAAAATTAAAAAAAAAAATTAAAATTCAATCATTATTATAATATTCTGACATGTCATAAAAGGCATTTGTAGTCGGCCATTTTTTTAATCGAGTGTAGAATATCAGATCATTTTCAATATTCTTTATGTTGTCGGGTAGTTTATTATAGACACCTGGCCCCACAACATATACCATTTTGTTGGATTTCGCAAGTCGACAACATGTCGAGTCCAACATATTTTTGTGTTTTTGTGTAATACGTGAACTTATAAATATCTCAAAAAGATCTTTTGTGACGGTTGAGATTATTCCACTACCAAACGTCATTGCGGGTGACAGAAGCATTTCATTAAAGCATTTTGCCAGCTCTAGATGTCAGATAACTGTCATAATAGCGGTCGCGTGTCATATTTGGAATAGGCTTTGTGTCATAGTTGGTTAATGTCATAGAGAAATAAGTTAAGCATATAGTGCCCACTCCATACATCAGTTTTCTTACCAAAACGCTTATTATTTTAGTAGTCGACATCTATATGTATAGCGTCAGGTAGCGGATTTATAAGTACTGCTACTTGACAATAGCATACGGCCCGCCCGATGGTAAGCAGTCTACGTAGTCTATGTACGCCTGCAACTTAAGAGGAGTTACATGCGCGTTGCCGACTCGTAACACTACGCGCCCTCGTTGAGTTCTGGCCCTTCCGGCAACCTTTCTTACTGGCAGGAACACAACACTATATGTAAGTTCTAGTGTTATTTGGCTGTGTATTTTCGTTATTACTAGTTAATTAAGCAAATTAAGCTGCTCATGTTTAAGTCTATTACAAAGTTTATATTGTAAACAAGCCACAATGTTTAGTATGTCAACTATCTTACCAGAAGCTAAACTCCTTTGAATTCAGCCTTGCATTTCCATACACAAATGCGGTACAAATCTCAAAAACTAGTCGACACGTTTCTACCGTATTCCTTTGTGAATAAGGCGATTTTTGTGTAGATATTTTTGACGTGAAACAGTGCTAGAGGCTAGAGTATAAAAGCTTAAGATCTGAGGCGTCGGATTGTACCGAAATAGCAGCTTGCACGTGTCGGATATGTGAAGGCAAAACGGTTTGATATGTTTTATATTTTGATGAAAAATGCGGGTGACATTAAGAAACTCTGCTGGGCTTTTTATAGTATTTTATGCAACAGTTGTATAAGAAGGGTCAAAAAAGGCGAGTGGCGGCCGGCCGGTCAGCGACACCTCGTAACTCATGAGGCCCTGGTACTTGCTACTTGCTAAATTAAATTTTTGGACAGTTTTTTCTCGATTTTGGCCACCGTAGCCTACGGAGACTAACAAGCAACGCTAAGCGGTCTTCGTAGTCTATGGGTGTTGCTATATTACGGGTGTCACATGCGTGTTTCTGAACTATGAAGTAATTATTTTTACTATGCAACCAAATGAATATTTTGTAAGTTGGCAGGCAATGCACTTAGTTTAAAACTGTATTCGTTTTGGTTTTGTTAGGTTGGTAGCCATTAATCGCAGTAACGTTATAGCGATTAAAAGTACAAGAGCTTTTATGAGGAATAGACAATATAGACTTTTCTTGAAACCTTTTATGTATGTTCTTATATTCGTGATAATGAATGCATAAATGACAGATAACAGTAGAGGAGTAGGAAAAAAATAGAATAATAACAGGAAGATGCTAAAATTAGGATTAATATCAAATCATATTTAGTATCATTGTTAAATGTAGTACGTTTAGTTTTTATAGTTGCCCAATTTCACAGTAGATGTCGTTGTTCTATCTGAGTGAACAATAAGACAGCTTAAAATGTGTTTGTCAGCATTCAGGATATATTCGGATGGCACCTGCAGATTTTATTTTTATGATAAAGGAGGCAAACGAGCAGATGGATCACCTGATGGTAAGCGATTACCGCCACCCATGGACATCCGCATCACCAGAGGGGTTGTAACGGCGTTGCCGGCCTTTAAGCTCTTTTCTGTAAGGTTTGAAGGTCGGAAATATCGCAGGCAACAGTATTGACATTCAGATATCAACTGCAGCTGCAATACACTACCTTACGAAGGTCGAGGACATCGTAAAGTATGTACCCTTGCCCCTCGCTCTGCCGCCAGCTCGCCGCGGGGCGCCGGCTCCCGCCAGTCCACGTTGTAAAATCTACTCGACCAATTTATGAAGGCTCCGTTTCCATACATATTATTAGCAATCCGTTACGTCAGTCGGATAATATAATGAAAAAGCACGAGTGTTATAATATACTGAAAAAGCACGTGTGTTTAATATTTAGGATTATAAGCCAAAAATTGGTGGAATAAAAACGCCGTTTTGAGCAAGTGTGTTAAAAAAGTCTTAACGGTACATATGGTGCTACTTTATCGCACTAGTGCGATAATTAGCACATTACGTAGCTATGTCGAAAATTTGAAGGGTCATAATATGTAAAACTTTGTACGATACAATATATGTGCGAATAGGTAATTCGCAACTCGTGTCGATTTTATTCATCCCCAATTTATCCCCACTGGTTGCGAATTTCCTATTTGTTGCACTTGTATCGTAATGTACTATTTTCGCTCTGTACCCCTAGTGTAAATTTATTCGATAGCGAAACGTGACGTACGCGTTTGCGTTAAGTCTCAATTTGTATGGGATTTTGAGTTTCCAAAACGTCTCGCTTGGCGCGCTGTTTCTAAATCCCTTACAAAATGTTTTTTTCGAACGGTTTAGCCAATTTCGCGTTAAGAAGTATGGGGACACCCTAAGTCCGATTTTCGTAATTTGTCACCAACATGCTAAACTATTCTAAAATAATAGTACATTACGATACAAGTGCGAAAAATAGGAAATTCAAAACGAGTGGCGATAAATTAAAACACGACCGAAGGGAGTGTTTTAAATCGACACGAGTTGCGAATTACCTATTCGCACATGTATCGTACAACGTTTTACAGTACTTATGGCCCTTTAAATGTTCGACACAGTAACGTAATATGCTAATTTTCGCACTAGTGCGGTAAAGTAGCACCATATGTACTGTAAATAACTTTATGTATATGTCTAACCGTTTTCATCGCGAGTGTGCTCCGGGGCGCATAAAGCTGAGACAATCACCATCATGTGGAACAGATGAAGTGTTCCAGTTATTCCGTGTTTTATTTCCCAGAGTGGAAACTAGGTGTGGATGTAGGATGGAAGTACGAGTATAACAACACATACTTAGACTTGACATTTTAGGAGGGGGCTCATGCAAAATTATAGATTTTTTTTCAACCCTATATAAAAAAAATATTTATTGACAATAACAATATACATAATGGATATATACAGATGATTACTATAACTAGCTTATATCTAAAATAGGCCCTTGAGGCATTGTACCAAGGATGCAATAAATTATAGATTTTATATTGAATTTTACCGTTTTAATCAAGAGCGATCCATGAAATAATTCTAGCTATTAAATATAAATTAAATATTAAATATTTTAGCACATTATTACACAAATTGCCTAAATCCCACAGTAAGCTCAATAAGGCTTGTGTTGAGGGTACTTAGACAACGATATATATAATATATAAATATTTATAAATACTTAAATACATAGAAAACACCCATGACTCAGGAACAAATATCCATGCTCATCACACGAGTAAATGCCCTTACCAGGATTTGAACCCGGGACCGTCTGCTTCGTAGGCAGGGTCACTACCCACTAGGCCAAACCGGTCGTCAAAAGCCTAGCTAGGCTAGGTTGATAGGGAAATAGCGATGTGTGTGCAAGATGACGGCCTGCTTTTTAAATCAAAATACACATGTATATAGGCTGCTAGTGCCACATACACCAATTATATTATGTTGGTTACTCGGTTGGTGAAAAGTAGTGAAAAGAAGTGACGACGCGAGAGATTTAAGCATGTTTCAACATGTTTGCTAAGGCTTGTTGCGCCCGGGCGTACCGTTGCCGGCGAGCATAAAATATTAGTTTATATTCTTATTTTTATTGCTAAAACTTGGACCCGGGTACGTCCTTAAACTACGTCCAAAAGAGAGGTATGGGCATTGTGAATGTCATCTCGCTTTGTGTGGTAGGGCACAACCAGTGGATGTCATTCCAGATCTAGAGTAGAGCCCAACTCGGGAAGTACCTCCACCTTACAGAAAACAGCAGCCAAATAACACTAGACCCTACTCGTAGTGTTGTGTTCCTGCCGGTGAGTAAGGTTGCCAGAGCTCAACGAGAGGGGGGGGGGGCGGGTTTAAGGTCGGCAACGCGCATGTAACTCCTCTGGAGTTGCAGGCGTACATAGGCTACGGAGACTGCTTACCATCGGGCGGGCCGTATGCTTGTTTGCCACCGACGTAGTATACTTCCCCAGTTGGGCTCTGCTCTAGATCTGGAATGACATCCGCTGTGCTGTGCCCTACCACACAAAGCGAGATGACATTCACAATGCCCATACCTCTCTTTTGGACGTAGTTTAAGGACGTACCCGGATCCAAGAACATTTTGTATAATGATCATAGGTGCCTTTTAAATACACATGTAATACTTTTTACCATTCTATGTTTGTAGCGGGATTAAAATAATCAAGGAATTTAAAAATAAAAGAAATGCCTTGGCACAGCCCTGCGTCCGAGAATTTGAACTTCGAACGAGAATCATAAAATGTTCGGAGTTGGACTGCTGGGTCTAAAAAGACACCTAAGACACCTTCCTTATACTGTGGTTACACGGAAATGTTGTTTTGGGTCAGATCAAAATACACATACATCGCTGCACAAAATGTACAGTCAGCAAATACTTATTCGCTTAGCACCTTTGTATAAAAACGTCCATGAAAAGGGGGGATCACTTTTCTGTGCAGCTGACTGTACATCTATGTACAGTACCCATGGTAGATATTGACTAATCAACTAATAATTAAAAACCAAAACTTACTACAACGTTCGAAAACATCTCTATCTTAAAATAATTAATAAAACCACCTCGAACAATTCAGCAACATTAAGGATTACATTCATTATAACTTCCCACCCTAAGGGTGCGTTTACACTGTTCAGTGTGAACCTGGCGTTACACGTGGCGTCTAACAGCCCCACAAATTACTAACTTTCTGAAGGGGCTTCTGCGTAGATCACTTGCTCTGCTCACTAGATGGATCATAAATACTATCGGCGCTCACCGCTGTAGCGTAATTATTAATTCTGTATCGGCCATCCGTTTCAATGCTGTCCTCTACAATCTGATAAAAAAATATCTGCAATAAATTCTCCGTGGCAGTTTTGTAAGTTGTGTAAAGGAAACCGTTCGGATGCATACTACTACAGCAACAGCATTCCTGGAGTATGCAGCGCGACACTACTGCCGACTGCATTGCTGCCGCGAATGCCAAAAATAGGGCACCAAGATCGACTTTGACATTTGCGGCAGTAAAGCAGTCGGCATAATACATTAGTGTAGACTTCCGGTTCGAGCACCATCTTGATAGTCACGCCTCGTGATAAATTTATTTGTTTTTTGCTCATTTATATTATATTAAGTGGAATATCGATAGCTAATGTGGTAGTGTGCAGTGAATGGAGAATTAATCTTGGAACGCGTTTAACGACCATTTTGGAGACAACCGTCGGTATTCCAAGTCCTTCTATCGCTTTACAAGAGCTAATAAAATCACCGTACACTGTCTTGTACTAACAGTTAAATTTTAGTCGTATTTAAAGCTCCTACTACTAATACTGGCGAAATAGTCCCACTGGACTGAAGCCATAATTTTAAAATAATGAATTACCACCTAATGTACGGAGCCGTACAATGCCATCTACATCACCTGTCAAATTCAAGGCACGAATTTATTTTAGGCTTTACACTTACACATACTTACACAATCAATGTCTCTTTGGTAGTTTTTTTATGATGCCTATATGAGGCAAACGAGCGAATTACCTGATGTTTAGCAATTTCCGCGTCATCTATTAGGGGGTAGTCTATGATTGAACTTTTACAGATTATGAAACTTAAATCGAATTGACTCAGCGCTTCCGCGTGACTTGCAACTGCCGGAGATAAAGAAACCCAAGATTAAGGGTAGTTTTTCAATGTAACACCGTCATTAATATCATTATCCTTAAAAAATTATAAGATGGGTGGCAAATAAGCATACGGCTCGCCTCCTGGTATGCAGCCTATGGACACCTGCACCACCAGAGGTGTTACATGCGCGTTTTCGACCCTCTCCGTACCCTCTTTGAGCTCTGGCAAACTTACTCACCGGCAGAAACACTACACTATGAGTAGGGTCTAGTGTTATTTGGCTGCGGTTTTCTGTAAGGTGGAGGTACTTCCCCAGTTGGGCTCTCTAGATCTGGAATGACATCCGCTGTGCTGTGCCCTACCACACAGAGCGTGATGACATTCACAGTGCTCATACCTCTCTCTTGGCCATCGTTAAAGGACCCGGGTCCATTATACTACTAAGAGCTCAAATCACCTGACAGTTGCACAGAGACGCAATCTCCTATATTTACAGATTGTCCCTCGTGTATTGGTACCGACCATTAAGTTATTGCCTGGACAGACAGACACGGCACCGAACTATTACTATCGCTTGTAGCACGGGAATATTTAATGCAAGGCTCAACTGGGCTATAACCGCGACAATCGAAGTTACGCCTTGATCGGAGTGAAAGAGTTTTTTTTTATTAACGATAATGCAACATGATATATTAGGGCTTTCAATTCCGGTATTACGAGATCTCTCTTGTTGCGGGATTTGGAGCACGGGATCCCGCGGGATTTGCAGTCCCGCATTCTGAACGATGCAACAGAAATTAGAGCTGACTATAATTCATAAGCCTCCCATCTTTTTTATTCATCACCAACTTGGACTAACACACTTGAGTCCATAATAAAAAAAGAGATGAATGTTCATTATTGTGGCAGGTCCATTAGCAAATATTTATGCTTTGAAAGTATTCCGTCAAGTAGCGTGGAAGCGGTTTGAATGCCTTTTCCTGTGGCTGGATACATTGCCTCTAAAATTCGCAGTAGCAAGGCAAAATCCATGTTGTGTCTTCTTTGCAAATATTCTCAACAGAAAGCTGGTCAAACTTATTAAATTTTGAATATGAAAAATAATATTTAGTTTTCTGATTTTCGTTGTCATGTAAATGCAATGAAGGCATGTATTTCTTTCTCCTATGGTTGATTTGAAATGTGGAAGTCATCATCACAGGCCTTTGCGTCTATTGCAGACGATTTAAGCATTGCTGTTTAGACAACGGGTTTGGTGACTGTGGAGGCCGATGCGTGAGGCTCACGACCTCCCACATTTTTGGCAGAGAAAGCTCATGCCACCTGAGGTTCCAGTCCCGATTTGCTTTCTGCGATACCTTCTGCTATCTAACGTAGTAAACCAGGCTTGGTCGCATATCTTTCTCCCCTCCACAAAACGCTTGCGCCATCCATCACGGTCTCAACCATCATGTGGAAGTAGGTTGATTATATCAATGTGTTTTTAATCTTGTATTAATAGTTTTAGTTTTCATGCGGGATCCTGGAAATACCGGGATCCCGCAGGATTGAAAACGTGTAGTCCCGCAGGTACCGGGATTAAAGATAGGATTTGTATTTGTATTGTAGTGAGTTCACTCAGAACAGTGGCTATAAGATACTGCTCAAACTAGAGCCATGAAACAAACTATTGGAGGAAAGGGAAACATTTGAAATGCCTTTCAAACGAGATGCTCGCCTGCACTATGTTAGTATCGGGAACGCTGTGTGTGTTGTAGTGTGTTCGCCCAGAGCAGTGGCTATCTTAATTACTGTGTTAACTGCTAGCACAAATAAAGCCACGAAACAAGCGGTTATAAGAGGTTCAAGTTAAAAATACATGATATAAATCAAACGTATATTAATACAAAGAAACAAATACCCACCTACGCAGTGAAGCTAAATAACATTGTGTAAAAACGATTCGTAAGTAAGAGTAAGTATCTAAGCAGATAAAAAGACATAAAGGCGCGAGCCCTCGCCCGCCCGTCCCCCGTTCTATGGGAGCGCGGCGGCGGCACGTATTGGGTAATTTTTTTTTATAGTTGACTACAGCGTATCGAAATAAATTTTATAGTTGAGTTGGGAGCCCATACACGAAACGTACGCAATTATAGTTTTGGTATACGAAATCTTAATTCAACTATTACAGTCGACGAGTAGAAAAAATAAGTTATATGATTTCGTTCATTCAAATTCGAAAAATAGGCCTCGAATTGTTTTTATACAATGTTATTTAGCTTCACTGCGTAGGTGGGTATTTGTTTCTTTGTATTAATATACGTTTGATTTATATCATGTATTTTTAACTTGAACCTCTTATAATCGCTTGTTTTGTGGCTTTATGTGTGCTAGCAGTTAACACAGTAATTAAGATAGCCACTGCGCTGATACAAATACAATAGTGATATAATCAAGGTTTTCAATCTCGTACCTCACTTGGGCAACTCAGCAATCTTCGTTGCCTAAACACGGTACTCGACTGAAAAGCTCTCTACTATATGACGATTGTATAACATACTATATTTCCAACCCAGTTTGAGCCCTGCAATTTAATAATAAAAAAAAACATTGTCTTTTACCTCTCCTCTAGTAGCAACAGTTTGCTATAACTGATTAGTGATCATTCACTATTGGCGTTATACCATCGTTATTCATAATAGCGTATAGGATCAAATTTTGATTATATGGTGACTCAGGGGTATAATATATGAGTAAATTAAAAACTGGTGATACTGAGCTTACATGAAATACAATATTAATTTAGTTAAAAGTCCACAAAAGTAGGTTATTAGGTTAGGTTAGAACTGCGAGCCTTACAGAACCAAACTGCTTCCAGAAAAGTAGGTTGTTAGATTAGGTTAGAACTGAGAGCCTTAAAGAACCGAACTGCTTCCAGAAAAGTAGGTTATTAGGTTAGGTTAGAACTGCAAGCCTTACAGAACCGAACTGCTTCCAGAAAACTAGGTTATTAGGTTAGGTTAGAACTGCAAGCCTTACAGAACCGAACTGCTTCCAGAAAAGTAGGTTATTAGGTTAGGTTAGAACTGCAAGCCTTACAGAACCGAACTGCTTCCAGAAAAGTAGGTTATTAGGTTAGGTTAGAACTGCAAGCCTTACAGAATCGAACTGCTTCCAGAAAAGTAGGTTATTAGGTTAGGTTAGAACTGCAAGCCTTACAGAATCGAACTGCTTCCAGAAAAGTAGGTTATTAGGTTAGGTTAGAACTGCAAGCCTTACAGAACCGAACTGCTTCCAGAAAAGTAGGTTGTTAGATTAGGTTACAACTGAGAGCCTTAAAGAACCGAACTGCTTCCAGAAAAGTAGGTTATTAGGTTAGGTTAGAACTGCAAGCCTTACAGAACCGAACTGCTTCCAGAAAAGTAGGTTATTAGGTTAGGTTAGAACTGCAAGCCTTACAGAACCGAACTGCTTCCAGAAAAGTTGGTTATTAGGTTAGGTTAGAACTGCAAGCCTTACAGAATCGAACTGCTCCTAGAAAATTAGGTTTGGTTCGAACTGCGACTCTCAAACTTATTCTTGTCAATCAAATGTTTTACACTTTTATTTTGTTATTTTATAAATCTAGTCACTGGACCGAACTTAACATTTTCTAAAGGACAAATTAAAACACTTGTTTCGTCTGAATTCGGAATAGGATTTGAGTAAGTAATAAAAAGTTTGCTAAATGATTAGGTCTTTTATAAGGTTTTATAAATTGACCGTATATGAATAGTTTTTTTGTAAAATAATAATGAACCCAACTCAATAACACCACCATTAAAATGCAATTACAGTGCATTTTAATTCTTCTTTCATGAGATAACCTGTGACTTTCTAGAGCTATAATAATTAATTTTTAGCGAAAAGGATGGTAAGTAATGTGTATTTTTATATTATTAATGTCTTTGATTTGGATTTGGATTTGTATATTTTTACGACGTATGTAAATATGCTCTATAATAATTATAAAGTGTAAATTGGTTTTACTAATAAATAACTTATGACTTAATAACATGGGAATTGTGGCCGAAATCAGCTCGTGTCCTGCAGTGGAAGAGTGGAACATAAGTATACAGACTGATGTTGATAATATTGGAAGAACCCGAGTTTAGGCTCTTAAGCAGAGTAGTGGAGCTGATAGTTAAAACACTAGTTCTCGTGGTGAATATTATATTGCAAGTGATTGACATCAGACAGCTGTACAAAAACATAACAAATTCAAACGAGTGTCATATATGTGTCGTAATAAGTTTACTATTGTGCCAGCACACACATATACAACCTCCAATACGCCCTCTTAAACTATTACGGACATACAAAGTCACTTTTGTACTTGTCTGTACTCGGTACATAAAATAAAATTTCAAACTAATTAATTCCAAACTATTGTGCCTGACTGTACACAAACATAGAAAACCGCCAACAAATTAAATCGCATAAAAAATGAAAACTAGAAAATTATTCTATTACCTACACAAAACATTTAAAAAACATATAAGACATATCAAACACTTAACTACTCTAATCCGCCCTCTTAATAGGATAATTTGATAGAGATAAATCCTTCAAAAAACCTTTTAACTTCGGGCCAGAAACACTCTTAGTTAAGATGTCCGCTATCATTTTATCTGTTGACATATACCTTATTCCGACCTTATTAGCCAGTACACACTCACGGATAAAATGATACTTAATGTCAATGTGTTTTGTCCTATTATGCATCATTTTGTTAGCTGCAATTTTATGTGCCGTCTGATTGTCATTAAAAATGACTACAGGTTTACTCTCTACAGTAGTCAAACTGTTCAGTAAACTACGCAAATACAATGCTTCCTTTGAAGCTTGGCTGAGCCCTACATATTCTGCCTCTGTAGAGCTCAAAGATACTGTCGCCTGTTTTTTGCTTTCCCAAGAAACAATATTATAGCCTAACTTGAAAATTAGCCCCGTGAAAGATTTGCGATCGAGCGCGCCACCCCAATCTGCGTCTACATAGCCACGTAAGTCTAAATCACCAGTTTTTCTAAAAGTGAGACATAGGTTAGACGTACCTTTTAAATACCTTAAGACCCGTTTTGCGCACTTAAAGTGTATTTCATCATAGCATGAATTAAATTGAGAAAGTACACTTACCGCGTGTGCAATGTCTGGTCGCGTATTACATGCTAAATAATTTAGACAACCTATCAAATTTTGATATGGTAGGTGACAGTGAGAATCAGTCGATCTCTCTAATTTCATCCCTACTTCCATTGGAGTTGTAACCGGCTTAGCTTCTGTCATGTTAAAGTCAATCAAGCAGTCCAAAATAAACTGTTCCTGATCAAGATGAATGAGGCCCTTCTCTCGTCTCAATCTCATTCCTAAAACATGCCTAGCCGCGCCTAAATCTTTCACTTTAAACTTGTCAAGCAAACGTGATTTTAATTTTTGCTTTTCCTGTTCACAATTGCCGAAAATAAAAAGATCATCAACATAAATCACGACAATTAACTTCTTATTACCTTTAAGCTGCTTTTGATACAAACACGGTTCTATTTTTGATTGTACAAAGCCTAAGTTTAACATTTCACTATCTAACTCTTTGAACCAAGCATTTGAGGCTTGTTTCAAACCATACAGAGATCGCTGCAGCTTACATACCTTGGTTTCTTGACCTTTGGTGACTGCTCCTTTCGGCTGAAGCATGTAAATATCCTCTTTGATCTTCCCGTATAAAAACGCAGTCGTAACATCCCATTGGTCAATAAACCAGTCGTATTCAGCAGCTAGCGAGAACAATAATCGTAGAGTAGAGCTTCTTACTACTGGAGAGTAGGTCTCCGTATAATCTACACCACATACCTGTGTGAACCCTTTCGCTACGAGTCTAGCCTTGTACTTCGTTACCTCGCCGTCGCTATTTTTCTTGATCTTGAACACCCATTTGCATTGGATTGGCTTCTTATCAGCTGGTAGATCCACTAACGTCCAGGTCTGGTTCTCCTTCAGTGACGTAAGCTCATCATCTATAGCTTTCTGCCATAACTCACTGTCCGGTCTCGCCAATGCTTCCTCTATGGTTACAGGATCTCCATCAAGATTGCTCTCTTTGGCATACATAACATTGCAACCGTACCGATCAACTTGTCTGCGTTCTCTCTGAGGATACCTCCTTTCTGATAGGCCAGGTATTATCACTTCGCCATTAGTGACCACCTCATCAGGTACGTGCTCATGCTCAGGTACTTCAGGTTCAGGTACTTCTATGTTCTCGTCTACAGCGTCACGAAACTCATTCTCAGGCGCTTCCGATACGTCTGGAAAACTCGTGGATCCATTTGGTAAACAGGACTGACCATCAGAGTCCGTACTCAGGTTAATGATGACTTCTGACGACTTACCGAAGTTTTCTTTTTGAAGAAACACATTTTCCAAAAATTTGACTTCTCTCGCAGTTGTCACTTCACCTGTCTTTGGATTCATCAGACGATAACCTTTCTGATTATCTGGATATCCAATAAAAATCATTGGTTTCGCCTTCATATCCAATTTACGTCTCTTTTGTTTTGGTATAAGTCGATAAGCCAAACAACCAAATATTCTCAGATGACTGACATCCACGTCCTTTCCAGTCCAAAGCTGTTCGGGCACCGCATTATTCAAAGCTTTTGTGGGGCTCCTGTTCTTCAAATATACAACAGTATTAACAGCCTCCGCCCAATATTTTTTGCTCAGGTTCGATTCTGACAGTAGTGTTCTTGCTTTTTCAATGATCGTACGATTGGCTCTCTCGACAACAGAATTCTGTTCAGGCGTGTAGGGTACAGTCGTCTGGTGTTTTATTCCTGCAGACTTCAAAAAAGCATTAAATTTTGCATTACAGTCCGATCCTCCATCCGATCTTAAGATTTTAATCGATTTACTCGTCTGATTCTCTACTTCCGCCTTATATTCACGGAACTTATCAAAAGTTTGACTTTTATTCCTCAAAAAATAAACATGAGTCTTCCGAGTATAATCGTCGATAAAAAGCAAAACATACCTCGAACCTCCGAACGACGACTCTTCCATGGGTCCGCATAAATCACTATGAACGATTTGCAAAACATCCGTGGCTCTCGTACCTTTGTTTTTAAAGGGACTCTTGCACGTCTTTCCTTCAATACAGGGAATACACGGCTCGCACAAATCTGTGCTCTTAAATTCCATACCGGTCACGATGTTTTTCATTTTCAACATATAATTTCGGGATAAATGTGCCAAACGCTTATGCCAAATGTTAGAAATGTTTTCATTTCGTTTTGACAGTGTCAAATTTACGATATTGTTTTTCTTTTCTGTCAACTCGTAAATGCCATCGACTTCTTGACAACTTGCAATAATTCGGTTCTTCTTTTGAATTACGCAACCTTTTTCGTCGAATATAATTGTACATTTCTTCTTGGTTAAGTCGCTTACCGAAATTAAATTCATGGACAAATCGGGAACATGCATAACGTTTTCTAACTTTAATTTTTCGTTCTCGCTGACTTGGGGCTCAGCGTTCCCTCGTCCTTTCACTGATAACTTCTCACCGTTCGCTACCGATATTTTCATGTTGCCTCTTTCAGGTTTATACAACAATAACTTACTCTTGTCGTGGGTAAGGTGGTTGGAGCACCCGCTGTCAAGATACCACTTATCTTTGTCAATCGCCTCCTTAGTATTCAGGCAGACATTCGCGGTCTTGGTACGCTCCTTGCATTCGGACGCCTTATGTCCTTGCTGGTGGCACCGGAAGCACTTGTAGACAAACTTCTGCTTACGATCGTTAGGTTTAGGTGCAGATCTGGCATCGTTTCGTGCTTTATGTGTCACTAATGCTTGCTCGTAGTCAGTGTTCAACTTGCTTTGTCGACCTCCTTCTTGTAACAATTTCGTCTTAATTTGCTCTAAAGTGATTGATTGACCACTATTATCTACAGCCATTATGAGGGGGCTGTACTCAGGCGTCAAACCACCAAGCAAAATCGATATCAACCAATCTTCAGGGATTTTTGCATCGATATCATCCAATTGCTGTGCAAGATACGTCACTTTGGATATGTAGCTCTCCATAGAACTAAAATGCTCTAACTTACAGTTGAAGAGCTCTCGCTGTATGTGGATACGTCTGCCCCAACCTTTATCTTCGTAGGCGCCCTGTAGGTTTTTCCAGGCTTCTTTAGCAGTCTTCGCATTGTAGACGTGGGTAAAGCACTCTGGCTCCAACAACAAGCAAATAGTTGTTCGTGCTTTCCTGTCTGCATCAGCATTTACTACGTCTTTCGAAATTACCTCCCACCAGTTTTTATTCTCAAGGTAATTACGTACCAGGAACTTCCAATTAGGGTAGTCCGACGATCCCTTCAGCTTTTTGATACCACTTATGCCGTTCTCTTCAGACATAATTTACGCAAGTTTCACAACTACTCAAATATTTCTACCACACTTTTACTAAACTAGCACTATCAGTGCGTGAGGCACATGACCTATTGAAAGAACCCGAGTTTAGGCTCTTAAGCAGAGTAGTGGAGCTGATAGTTAAAACACTAGTTCTCGTGGTGAATATTATATTGCAAGTGATTGACATCAGACAGCTGTACAAAAACATAACAAATTCAAACGAGTGTCATATATGTGTCGTAATAAGTTTACTATTGTGCCAGCACACACATATACAACCTCCAATAGATAATACGTTTACCTCTCTTAATCAATCTCTTAGGAGTAAGTTATCTTCAAATGCCTGAGCTGCTCCCGGTCTGCGGGGCGGTTCCCGAGACACCATGCGATCAATGATTTAATACGTCGTACCATGGTCTCGGCGAACGTGCCTTGCATTCTGGAGCCTCAAGGCTTAAGCCGTACAGACGGCAAGCGCCCCGATGGCCTAACGCTGGTTCCATGGGCCAAAGGCCGCTGCTTGCTGTGGGATGCAACTTGCGTGAGTACATTTGCGCCTACTCATCTTGCTCCCACTAGCAGGTTGGCAGGCGCAGCCGCGGAAAATGCCGCGAGGCTCAAGCGATTAAAATATGCCAACCTGGAACCAGAGTACGATTTTGTTCCGGTTGCGGTCGAAACGGCTGGGCCGTGGTGTTCGGAGGCGAAAAAATTGGTTAGAGATTTGGGGCGGCGTCTACGTGACAGAGGGTGCGATCCCCGTTCAGGCTCCTACTTAGTCCAACAAATATCGCTTGCCATCCAGCGCGGCAATTCCGCAAGTATTTTTGGTACTTTTGGACTGGGGAGTCGGAATGGGGTGGATATTTTAAGTAGGGCAGTATATTAATTAATTGTGTTTTTTTTTTTTTTAGTTTTAGTGTTTTTGTTTGCTTTTTTTTTTGACTTTTATGTACATGCGTTTGGTTTTTAGATTTTAAATTTAGACATAGTGATTTTTTTGTATGTAATGTTATTTGTATTATCATTAGATTGTATATGGATTATATTTGCAATAAACACATTTTAGTTATGTACTTTTATTAAGGAGGTCTTCAAATTATGGGTTGTGGATTTAAGAGGAGAGAAATCTCTTATGATAGAACTGTTGCAAAAGTGTCCAGCTGTCAGCTATAAATAATAGTTCCGAATCTTTTCAGAGTAGCGCTAGAGTAGCTTAGAACCTAGGCGTTATTGACGGAGTGAAGTGCGCTGTCTATGATTTGATTTTTTTGTTCAAGTACTCTAGGCATTGTAGCGCCACCTATTTAAGGTTTTTTGATGACACTTTTTGGTATATGGAGATTTCTTTCCTTACCTCCACCTTCCATACTTCAAATGTTAGTAAATGACACACGCTGGTTGTGTGGCCCTACAGTAACAAACTTCCGTCTGTTTGTCCCCCTAACTCAATAACCGTAACTAGCAGGACAACGTCTGCAATCTGGACATGGGACATTTAACTTACTTGGAACTCTATGCAACGTCTTAAATGTTTTAATATTATTTCGAATATATATTTGAAAGGAACTAGCTAAGATTACAATCGTTGACAGAAAACGTCAATCAATACTTAAATATTGTATAGAAATAGTCACGGGATTTTTCGTCGCATCTATCAATCTGATACTTTCTTTCTTCAAAATTTAACATTTATTCAGCAAATAGGCCACATACAGGAGCAATTTTACACTTCAACATGGAATTTACATACAAGCAAAGGGCAGGCGGCCAGGCGCCCTGTATATGTACATCAATTTTTTCATCAGGCGGCCGGATGGTAAGCAGTAGATGGTATTTGGCCCACCGATCCCGATGCATTCGCCGCAGCTGAGCCGGAGCTGGGGCAGACCACAACCCATGGCGGCAGGACCTCGATTCATTTTGAAGCGACTGGCGGCAGCATGCATCCGTGATAAGCTGCGGAAGAAAGGGCCTTTGCCCAGCAGTGGGAAACAAAATGACTATTAAAAATATCTCACAAACATTTTTCACCTAGATATTTTTGTCTAAGTATTCGTCCCAATGCACAATCATAAGTCATAACGCTGAATACTAATGTAATCTCCTGAAAGAATGCGGCAGACGTTACAGATTTACTGCAAGAGACTCCATTTAACGGTGAGAGCTATAAATAGGTGGTACAGTCAGCAGAAAAAAAAAACGTAAGAGTGTTTTGGACCAGTTTAATCTTTAATTTGTTTTGATATGCTGTATTATGGAGGGGCAACGCAAAATTACGCAAAACCGCCGGACGGAAGGCGTGGCTCCAGGCGCCCTGTACACTCTTGGCAACGGTCCGTCCTAAGTGAGCTACGAACGGTCGGGTTGAGTTGAAGCGAGGCCAGAAAGTTCGCTGAAGATAGGAAGGTATGGCGTGAGCTTGTGAAGGTCCTTTTCACCTCTGGGGTGCCTTAAGATAACAACAACGCAAAATTGTAGTAATTTATTGAACTACAACGGCAAATCCGATGAAAAAATCACACAGAAACTAGATCATATTTGCAAGGGCAGAGTCTAATGAAAACTTTACTAGAATAAAGTTGGCATCAACCACTAAAATATTCTTAGTTAGTTACTCTGCATAGGACAACATTTATTTTTTAGTATAAAATAGCTAGCGATATAGCCCAGGGATATGACTATCAAAAATATAAACAGAAATACACTTTTAGAACTGTTGACGTAAAATATAAAAACCCTCGCGATCGCCAAATCTTCCATGGCAAATTCGCGCAGCGCATCATATTTTTCGTCATTTCTAAATCCCTGGCTTAATGTCCACTCTTTAATGATTATCCATAGAAGCTTAAGTCAATCTTGGAATAACTGTGTTCAATAATGGGTCCGACTGTAGCACTACCCTCCTTCACCGCATGAATTATGTATCCCGCCGTACTCAGCCAATTGAGCGCGCCAAGGACAGCCTAATGAAAAACTTGGAACCGCTAAATTAAATCCGAGATCGAACGCTTTTAAAACATTGAGGCTGCAGCCCATCTAAATTTTAATTTGTTAAATAAAAATGTACCTGTAATTGTCATTAAAATCATTAAAAAAAAACTGTTTAAAATCAATAAACTTACCTTGTGTAGGTTTGATATACTTAACTACAATACGACTTGTAACTATTGTTATCAATAAATTTTCATTTTCATTTAAGGCTCTAGATTGAGACTACACCAATGATATTGCTGGGTCATATCATTTTTTTAGCAAGCTCTTTCGCGTATTTCCTGTAGACATTTAATGCAATTTTTTTCAGTACTTAAGACTCGAATAAGAAAAACGGGATATCTATATACCGTGAATACTTTTATTGTACTGTCCACAGAAGTGACCTTTTTCTAAAATGTGTTTTACCCTGCCGCAAAATTGCCGAGTAGCGTTGCTGTCCCTCTGAATTGCTAGCGAAATGTTAAAATTGCCGTGTAGCGTTGCTGTCTCATTGCATTGTTACCAAAAATGTCAAAATTTCGGGCATTAACATTGATTTTGACTTTTGCGACACAATCGGCGTGCCACTAGAAATCTCCTTGATAAATTAAGTGACGAATAAAGACCTTGGGAAGATCGGGCGAATTTCACCTTCCAATACAAACGGAGTTACGTTCTCATTTTAAAACTACATGCTGGATTGTAATGAAACTTTGTTCTTACAATGACATGACGTATACGAGTATCGAAGGCAGAAATTAGATAGTATAGCTCCATCTCATAAATCAAACGAAAAAGAACAAAAAGAGCTTTTGTATGAGAAACTTATATTCGCTGTAATTTTTTATGGTATCTGAAACTACATAGACTAATTGCAGGCATAGATATACCTTCATCATATTAGCCCTTTATCGCCCACTGCTGAGCATAGGCCTCTCTTCCAGTACGCCACTTGTCCCGGTCCTGAGCTAATCTCATCCAGAAGTGACCCGCAATCTTCCGAATGTCGTCCACCCAACGAGCCGACGGACGCCAGGGGCTTCTTTCGTCCGAAAGCGGCCACCATGCCGTTAACATTTTAGTCAGATATACCTTATCCTATTGTAAGTACAAAGTTTTAGAGCAATCTAGCTAATCATTTTAAAATGAGAGTGTAACTACGTTTGTATGGAGAGCCGAGCTTGCTGCAGACTAAACGTACCAATCGCGAAAGTAATACGACTACAGGCTCAACGCAATTTATCAAGGAAATTATCATATAAACTTAATTTATAAAAGAAAAAACACTAGTTTTAAGAAAGTGGGCATTGCCAACCCTTAAAAACCCTTCTTCGCTTCTTCTTTTATTTTAATGGCGGTCTGGCCAAACAAGTTGGCACAAATTTGCCAATGTCAAGTATTTGATGTGTACCTGAGAACAGAGAAGGACAACGCAAACATATACCATCGCCCACACAGAACAAAACTACACGTTTTGTTATAACTAAGTAAAACAAAGGTGAGTGCTCAGTCCAGATACAGACGACACAATCATTACATAATAAGTATGTTAAACTATACTATAAGGATACTATAGCACGATATTATTTCTCTTCAGAAACCTGTATATCCGCTGTTGGAAGAACCTCACTTTAATACAATAATATAATTACCTCGCAGCTATATTCGTGATGGAATAATCCGTGCATGAATTCACGCCAGTCTGACCGCACCTGTCTTTGCTTAGGCGGTTATTACACTGATGTGATTCAGGAGGACGACGGTGTAGTCACAGCTTTGTCTTCTATGTTTAGATTCAGTGTCGTCACTGCGGTTAATAGGAACGGAGACATTTAGTTTATTTACCGTAAACTGGGGTTACTTGGAATTGCGGGGAAACATTGATCATAAATTTTTGAAAGCAAGCTTAAAAAGTTTAACGGTCCGATACGAAGAATGAAATACGATAACGATAAGTTCTGGTTTAGATAAGTTCTCATTTAGATATCGTTTGTTTGTCGTATAATTGACAGAAGCAGCTCGATTCGGCCAACCAATGTCACTTTGACGTTAGAAATATCGTAGATAGATCTTATTGGGATCACGCAGAATCAAAATAAACGTCAATTTTGACATGTCCTTTAGTTATCGATCTTTTAAAGATCTTTCCAAGATCTTAAACGTGTCTTAATCATTCTGCGACTCGGGCTGTCAAATAAGTTGGCATTCGCTTTCATTATGTATTTCTAATAAGTTTCTGAACTCTGAACAGAAACCAATTCCTTTTAGTTTAAAAATCGATGATCAGTGTTTCCCTGTGAGTCAGATGCAGCTTGGAGATCTTTCCACACGAAGAATGTATTCTTATAGAGCTTCTGCACACCACGCTTTATTAACGCGCCGTCGATGCGTGTTTGTACTGCTACAAACGCCAACAACCAGGTTGGATTCCATCCCTGAGTACTGGAGGCCTCGATCACTTTTTATTTCATATACGACATCTATTTCAATAAAGTATACATACATACATATTTCAGTTTATGAAATATAAAAAATAAATAAACGCGTCATGAAGTTTTCACAGCTAAGGATGTATTGAAAAACCCGTAAAAATGTGTTACTTTGAAAACTGTTTTAGGTACTTTCTGTTGGTTTTATACTACAAAGGTTTAATGCTTATAGTGATATAACCTACCTACTTAATAAATGATCAAAGATAAATACAAAGTGTGGCTATTCTTAAATTTACCAAAAAAAAAGATCTAAACATAAGTGTCGTATCGGATGACCTGTCTGGCCTAGTGGATAGTGACCCTGCCTATGAAGCCAACGGTCCCAAGTTCAAATTCTGAAGGGCATTTATTCGTGTGATGACCATAGACATTTCGTCAGATGACAACCAAAACTCACATAAAAAAAAAAACAAAAATGAACCTTATTTTGATACTAGGACAGTTCACTATGGCTTAACTTGTGATAGTAATTAGTGTATTTAAAATTAAAATGAATATAATTATATCGTTTTTTAAGTACCCACCATACAAGCCTTATTGTGCTTACTGTGAGACTTAGTAAAATTTGTGTATTCACGTCAAAAAAAGACATTACATACCTTCGTTTTTCCCCTAATTTATAACCACGATTCCATCCAAACAAGTACACTCATACAGTTAATAGCCAAATAAAAATCACCCACAGTCTCACAAAAACCAAATTTATGGGCACCGCAGGCGCCCCATAAATCCTAGCGTGACCACGCTGGCGTTAATTAGCGGGGATAATTCCCGTTTGTGACACCGTTTAATTTGTACACCCGACAATTGTTTAGAATTTTTGACAATTTTGTAGGAATTTCTAGGTGTTTTAAGAGCTGTGTAATTATTCTTACAATAAATGTGACGTTTTCAAGCAAAAGGTAGCACACTATTGCTTGCCATAAGCACGAAATTTACTTGCATCTTTATACGAATAACCTGTAAGGACGATGTTTCTTACGATCGGCAACGCGTATGTAACTCCTTTGGAGTTGCAGGCGTACATAGGCTACGGAGACTGCTTACCATCAGGCGGGCCGTATACTTGTTTGCCACCGACGAAGTATAAAAAAAGGACAAATTTTTTATGGAATCTCCCCTGGATTAAGAGGCCGTTATCGATTTTAGTCGCAAAAATGACAAATTGATAGATTTAGTCGATGAAATTGTACAGCTTTTGTTAACTATTAGAAATAACAAGTACTGTTTTCTATTAGCACGTCTTGTTATCTTTAATTGTAATATATCATTTTTTTGAACAGACTCACTTAATTAGTAATGATTTTTTTTTTCTGATGGACGTTTAGGTAAAGGCGCGTAAAACACTGATTTTGTCGACCTTATTTGTAAATTTCGTAAAGTTTGGACTGCTAAAAACGGTAATTTTGTATTGCTCATATCCTGTACTTCAACTTTAATAAACTACATTTTTGTTATTATAACTTCGAAGCTGTGTAAATGAAAGTTAGACGAAATCAATTTTCTCCAGAAATTACTTCGAAACAAGTGAGAATTTCTCGGAAAATCGACTTTATTTTCAGCGTAATTTTGATACTTAAACAATCTACAACATTTGCTGAAACAGTTCTTATACATCATCATTTTGTATAATTTACCATCATAATTTATTGATGAATTTTTAAAAACTGTCCCTTCTCGTCACATATTACCGGGGACGCACGCTTGCGACCTCATTATTAAAAGGCAAGATGAGAAGACGTGCTAACAGAAACCAATACTTGTTTTTTAGATATTACGTAACAAAAGGTGTACAATTTCAACGACTAAATCTATCAATTTTACATTTTTGCTCTAAAATCGTTACCGGGCTCTTAAAAAGTGTAAAAATTCAATATAAATCTACAATTTTGACGTAGGCCCCTCTTAATTCAATACAAGTGATTTTCACCCAGACTTTTTTATGTAGGCGTGGTGCTGTAATGATATCCAAACATGTGAATGTCAGACAGGTTATATTAAATATAAACTTATAAGTTTGAAGTGTAGGTAGCTCTGTGATGCTCAAAGTAAGTTAGAAATTGAAAAACTTTGGGTCTCATATATAAATATAATAAAAGTATGTACTTAAAAAGAGAGTTTCAGCTCAATAAAATCTTGTAAATATCCTGTATAGTTTTACCCCCTTATTCATAAAACTTTACGGACCTGATTTAGTTAAATTATGTTATATCCCTTTCTTACAAATACAAAAGTCAAAATAACAGATAAAGACAAACGATTCATATCTAATTCAGGCCAGTAACGCGTTTGCCAATAATGCCATTAGTTTTTACAAGCTTTCAATTAACTTGCCCTGTTTGTGTTAGTGTGGGACAAATTTTGGAAGCAAAATTTGACCCACTTCCCGATTTGCGATTGAGATGAAATTTTGTATACATATGTACGTAAGTAAATACGATAACAATGGAATATATGATGACATGGAGCTGATCTGATGATGGAGACAGGATGTGGCCATGGGAACTATGTGATAAAACAACGCAAACTGATTGTTTTTGTCTCGATTTTGTCCAATGTCCAGAGGGCCTACCGCGAACCACGTTCGACGTGCGGCCTCCCTGTTATACTTACGTACGAATTTATAAGTGTAAGCAACACGTCGAACGTGGTTCGCGGTAGGCCCTCAGTTTTGTTTCATGAATTAACAATAGTTATTTGTTTTACATACAAGGGGGCAAAGTTGTTTTTAACCGCTCGTGCTAATTGATACCCGAGCAAGCGAAATATTCCAAAATTGAACCACGAGCGTAGCGAGTAGTTCGAGAAGTGGAATCTTGAGTGTCAAGGCACGAGTGTTAAACACACTTTGGCTCCGAGTGAAACACAAAAATTTTCATCACACCAACGGGAGGAAAATACTAACTATGAAATCCCAAAAAAATCAATCCAAATCAAATCCAAATGAACGTAATAAAAAAAATATTATTGAAAATCATCATTTAAAAGTCAATTCTACCAGCTAACATAAGGAAACATTTTAAAAGTTGCATCTGATTACTTTGCCTTACACGTGGATAAAATGCAACTTTCTCATTAGTTTTTGAACAATCAAGAGGGCTTTTACGAGTCGGTGTGGTGAAAACAAATTATTAACTTTTAAGTTTGGAAACGTGGAACATTCAGTCATCACATGCCCTCAGTTATCAAAAAATTATGCATATTCAGAGGTCGTCCATATACAACGCGACTACGCAATTATCGCAAGTTCGCGGTAACGCGTAATCAAACATATGGAACTTTAATAGGTGTTCTAATTGGTCACGCGGTTGTCAATTAGGTCACCTATTCGATTTCAATGTGTTTGATCGCGTGCTTGCGATAATCGCGTAGTCGCGTTGTATTAGGACGGCGTCTAAGCGCGGAGTTGGAACGGGGCCATCGGTGTCGCCAGCCAGTCTGTCTCCATAGGCTGCCAAAACACAACTAGGACTACTTAAATTGTTGACCAGATCAGTTATTTGTTTAATAAGAGAGCAAAGTTGTTTTTTGATGCGAATGCTAATTTAAAAACCGAGGAAGAAAAGGATTCTACAATAAAATCACGTCACCAAATGAGGATAGAACTTTTTGGGTAGCGGGCATTTAAACTAAAAAGGATTGCACGTGTAATTTCCATCGAAGGGGGGCGCTTTTTGAATTTCGAGCGCTCGATTTCGTCACTCTAAAACCTGTGGAAAACTCTAGTTTAGTAGTATTGACCACTAGTTACCAATTCTATTAGTAGAATTCAAACGTCTAGTAGTCGGACCTGCGTCGGCTGAATGCCAATTCATAGCAGGAAACCGCGCTGGATCGGGACAGGTGGCGTTCTCTCGTTTCGGAGGCCAAGATTCTTTTTGGATCGCTGAGCCAAAGCAGTTAGTTAGTTAGTCACTACAAATTCTGTACAAAGTGAAGTGTTGTATCAAGTTCGTAGTCTTCGTTGTGTAACTAAGTTTCTCCCTCCCAGGGCTGACTCGCCGTCTACCAAGGAACGAATAATATTATCTATTATGGCTATCTTGGTATGTTTACAAGTTAAGATAGATGGTAGACTACTCGTATTTTATGGGGATAAGTCTGGCGAGAAGGGCGATCAGACTAGCGTGTTTTTCTGCGCGTATACGGTTGGCGGTGATAACAAAAAAAAGTTTGATCGAAAATATAATAGCGCATTTTAAGAAAAAAAAATATTTAAGGTGCGTTTTAGACCTATGTTCATGTTTTTTTCCTATCGAGTTAAAGTCAAATCAGATTTCGAATCAATGAAGTTACTAGAGAAAGATTTCTAATATTGCTCTTTATATTTGGCAACCGTATTAAGATTTTTTAACACAGAGTTCGACAGGACGCGACAGCCTGGGCTGTCAACACCGCTGGGCATCCATCGTATGAAACGGAAACCTTGTGACGAAGAAGAACACAGGGTTCCCATGACCATCTCCTGTCTCCATCATGAGATCAGCTCCATGTCATCATAATATTGCATTATCATCCAATTTGCATATGTATGCAAAATATCAGCCTAAGCGGAAATCGAGAAGTAGGTCAAATTTAGCTTCCACGATTTGACTAACAGGGCAAGTTAAATAAAATCTTGTAACAAGTTACTATTTGACCCAATGATTGACTGGTGGAGAATGCCTAAAGGCGTTAAGCCTACCATTTATACAATTATATATAGTGCAAAACAGCTTGTATTAATAAATATACATAATTTCACGGTTTTTCATGAAAGGGGAGGATTTTCCGGAAAGTTTCTATAAAAATAATAATAATAATTCAGTCTATATACGTCCCACTGCTAGGCACAGGCCTCCTCTCATGCGCGAAAGGGCTTGGGCTATAGTCCCCACGCTAGCCCAATGCGGATTGGGGACTTCACATACACCTTTGAATTTCTTCGCAGATGTATGCAGGTTTCCTCACGATGTTTTCCTTCACCGAAATAAAAAAGTTTCTAAATAATGTAAAAAATGTGCATAAATGGGATGTAATGTATTTAATGCTTCTTAATTAAAAATCGCAGGATCGAGAAAACTGACTTTTTTTGGGTCGCTTGCGTCATTATGTTAGTTTCATTTCGACTTGTTTCAATGACTCTTTGTTATATGAATATACAGTAAGCTGCACTAACCTGCAGCTGCAGTTTAACTAACCCCCCCTGCATAGAGACTTGTTTTTGAAGGGTCGTTAGTTATCTCTACAGCTTACGTACTTTCAACTAAATACTGTACGAAATGCCAGTTTGTATATAAAATATGAACGAATAACGGTTATCTTTAGTCAACAGTTTGGTGGCCATCATTATACTAGTGTCAATTTTTATTTCGTTAATTGGTTTGTTTAATTATTCCTATGGCACCACGAATCGTTCTACAGTTTTTTTTACAGATTAACGTCTAGGTAGGTAGGTACGTAGATTAGGTTCTTCTTGACCCATTGGACTGCGTTCTCACTAAGATTGTAATTGGTGTCAATTAAAACTTGACAGACTATTCATGATATTATGATGAATGATGACCATATTTCACCGATTCTTGAAAGAAATGCCAGTAACTTAATTTACTTATTAATTTATATACTTTGTTTATTCATTGAAACTGACATGTATTAAGAGGAAAGTGGATGACGCTTGCGACCGCATCTCCGTGCAATCCTAGTTCCCAATTTCCTCTCAGAATATTAACATTATAAAAAACATGTTTACACAATTTGATTGTAAATTTAAGATTTTTGTGAGTGCTGTTAGTACTTACCCACATAAAGGTGCGTATTTATTTATTTATTTAAACTTTATTGCACAAAATATATACAACAATATACAAATGGCGGACTAAATGGCAAATGGCATTCTCTACCAGTCAACCATAGGGACAAACAGAGATACCTAGAATTGGTGCAGAGAAAAAAAATTGAATGAATAAAAAAACAAACCATACTTATAAACTACATAAATAAATAATAACAATAAACTACCACATATTTATATGACGGCGCCCCCAACGAGGCACCATCTAGATTTAACACTGCAAACTAAAGTGACGTTTACACAGACCAGAGTGAATTGTGATGAAGGCTCTTTATCGCCATCATCAGCGTCTCCCATGATATGCCACTATGGGCGTTGGAATTCAAATTAAACGAGTCTTCGTACGAATGAAATATGTTTTATAATTATCAAATTAGAAAATAATATCACAATGATCTTCAATCAGGTGCCTAATATGTTATATTATAATCCAATATGATTTTAATCCGCAATCGGACACGATTGAACTAGATTTAATTAACAGGCGTCGGCGATCCGTCAATGCCTTGTCACGCGCCGCCTTCATTGACCACCGTCGTAATCAATATGGCCGCCGGCAAAATGCCTTGACGTTCCGCCAGAGTGAATTGATAGCGACTTCACTCTCGTCTGTGTAAACGTCACTTTGGTTTGCAGTGTTAAATCTAGATGGCGCCACGTTGGGGGCGCCGTCATATAGAATACATACTATAAAAATAATAATGATGGATATTATTCGAGCTCTTGTTTTAGCAAATGCTTAGGAACATCCGTATTCAACACAGCTACAAGTGATGTCAAACAAGAATAAATTGGGATCAATTTATTAAATTCAAACGCCAGTCCTGTGTGTTATTCAAACTTATCTATAAAACGAATTTCCCAAAATAATGTTATCATTTTAAGGTGAAAAACGCCGCTTCGCCCAGGCTGTTATGATAATACTTTTAAGGTAAAATAATAACGTCCCTAGGGCTAAATCATTTTTGCTTGGTTTTTTCGCGAAATATTGTTTGGAACTCGCCTACGCCTTTCGACTTTTAAGTTTGTTTTTCGCGCTCCCTGCCCCGAATTTGTGTGAAGAAAGAAATAAGTTCAAATAAGCTACTTTAATTATGATGCTTATTTAATTCTTATGAATAAATATAGAATTTGTAATGAATTGCTTTTAGATTTTTTTGTCAGTATATTCAGAGTTGTTTGAAAAGTACTTAAGTCTCTAAAAACTCGATTTTCTATCAAGTTCAAAAGGATTCGAACTTCAACTTAGGGAGCTCCCCGCGATTTTCATAGATGTTTGACAATTTGTTTTTTTTTTTTTTAATTGTATTTGCTCTACCTACAGATGGAATTATTAGACAATACGGCTATCGATTCTTCAATTTTTTATCTCCATTCTGGTCAGCCGGATTGTGAAAGAATACCTACTTATTTTTTATGATTTTTTTAGACAGCCTAAAAAAACACTTCTTTCGATACTCGATTGCTAAGAAGGATCTTACATATACGAAAATTACATAATTATTTAGGTTTGCTTTTGACGTATCTAAACACTGGTCAGAGATTTTAATTTTAAACTAATTACCACAAAAGTTATGGCCAGCAAACCAGTTTTTTGGCCTAAAATTGTTCTACTTTGAGGCCAAACATCTCGAAGAGTAACTTTGAAGTAAATATTACTATATTGCTTAAGGTCGTCGCTGTTAATATCATGATAAGCTATAAAAAACATTAGAAAACTAAAAGATTCACATCGAAGGTCATTGGCGTCAGAGGGCCCCTTAATTATTCCTTCAAGTCTTAAAACAGAGGACTTGTATGATTGCCCTGGAAAGGACAGACTGTCTCACCCTACAACCATTACATGGTTACCACTCAAGCACTCCAGATCAATAGCTTTCAAAGCCCAATACATTCACTTCCAACAGCGGAATAGTAGGGAACTTGTAATCGCTGCGAACTTCGACAATAAAACGATTGCGGAGTTCGACTTAATCGGCCATTGGATGAATGGTTATTGCGGGCTATAAATAGGTTGTGTTTTTTCGGGTTCCGAATGTGCACATTGTTTGTATAATATTAAAAGTAAAAAATAAATGTTATAGATAAATATCTATAATTTTTTTTTATACTACGTCGGTGGCAATCAAGCATACGGCCTGCCTGATGGTAAGCAGTATCCGTAGCCTATGTACGCCTGCAACTCCAGAGGAGTTGCATGTGTTATATCTGTTAAGTTCAAATAACTCAGAAAATCATGTCTTAAAAATGATTTTTCTTAGGAAGATTTCTTTGAATTGGCGCCAAGCATTTTAAGACATGATTTACTGAGTTATTTGAACTTATCAGATTAAACATTAAAGGTACTAAATCCTGGCGTAATAAAAATAATTGTACCTTAGCGTTTTTTTCTTAAAAATTAAATCGATAACTTGAAAAATTATAATGCCTGCAAAATTGTAATAGCAAGCAAAATATAAAATGAGTAAAACTTGGAAACCACAAATAAAATGACTCGTATTATTATTGAATATGAATTTAAGGTACAAAAAAGGTACAAAAATTTGGCTTTTATAGAATTTATCAATAACCACGGGAACATAGCGTAATAAAGTACACCCGCCATTCTGACTGTCAGGATGGCGGGTGTACTATTTTTTGGTGATAACTTTAATTACCGTGAGGTACAATTTTTTTTAAAGGAGGTACTAAATAGTACACTTTAGGTACAAAAATATGGTATGGTTTTCATTTAATTTTATTTAGGTACACCCGCCATTCTGACTCTCACTAAGCAACAGCTAAATCTAGAAATAAAAGTACCGTGCGAAAAGCGCTCTTAAGAGAATAGGCCACGGCCCGCTTTTCGGTAACGGAAAACATCGTGAGGAAACCGGACTAATCCCAACAAGGCCTAGTTTACCCTCTGGGTTGGGAGGTCAGATGGCAGTCGCTTTCGTAAAAACTAGTGCCTACGCCAAATCTTGGGATTAGTTGTCAAGCGGACCCCAGGCTCCCATGAGCCGTGGCAAAATGCCGGGACAACGCGAGGAAGAAGTTAATATCCAGAGGGAAAAATGAGGACTACCTTTGTATGTAGATGCGGCGGTGACCTATCCTCTTAATAAGCAAAATCGTAGTGAAACACGCCCGGCCATCATAATCATATATATGTATACATTTAGATCACCTGTTAAAAGGTGTTCTCGCTAAGTCCAATAAAATTATTTTGTTAGGACGTTTCTTTAGAGATCAGGGTGCTTATCCAACGTGCCAATCGTTAACGCTCCGTAGCGTACCGTAGTCATCTCTCTCTATCTTCCGTATTAGTGGGACAGTGAGAGTTAGGTTTTTTTGCTACGGAGTGTTAACAATCGGCACGTTCGCTACGCACCCAGGAGGTTGATTTCAGTTTAACAAATTTTTATGGTTTCGTTTCAATTTTGAGACGATCTTGATGATCATCCTGTTGCGGCGCGCATCTCACGCATGACTTTCACTTCATTAATTCATTACTACTACTACTTAATGGCGCAGCGACCCAAAATGAGTCTTGGCCTCCGACACGAGTACACGCCAGTTGTCTCGATCCTGCGCCATCTTCCGCCAGTTGTCGGCCTGGAGATCGCGCAAGTCCGCTTCAACAGCATCGCCCCAGCGATATCTGGGACGTCCGATAGGCCTCCGCCCTACCGGGCGTCCCAGGTATGCCCTTTTAGCGCCGCGATCCTCCGCCATTCTCAAAACGTGGCCAAGCCAGCGGAGACGGTGAGCTTTTGTTTCGCCGACAATATTGGGTGTAGCCACAAGATCTTCAATCTCGACGTTTTTGCGGAGTCTAAGGCTGCCATCCTCTCTTCTCACAGGGCCCAGGATCTTTCGAAGTATTCTCCTCTCATTAATTCATTGCTGTTCGGTAATTTTTTTTTTCAGTTCATTGCTGTTCGTTAAAAAAATTTTCAGTTCATTGCTGTTCGGTAATTTTTCCTAAAATACGAGTAACTACAGGGTCATAGTCCTTTACCCGAGGAGGGGTTCTGGCTTCGTAGCTTAGGAATATTCTTAGTGTTATTTAAAAAATAAAATTTAAATTTAATTTATGTAAAAATAATGATATTTTTGACTACTTATCATAATTTTGTATATTCCTTCCAATTTTCGAATCATGTTGACATTGTAACTACTTACAAGAAATAAAAGGCTCTTTTATTTTATTTTTATTATTGGAATTACACACTATATATTTCGAAGCATGTAAGGTTAGGTTAGGTTAAAATATTCTCTTTTCTAATCTTCCTCTATTCTATTTGTCGCTGTATCAACTCCCATAGCGTGACGCAATACACAACTACCAAACACACAAAACAGTCACGTCAAGGTATAACCAGCCCTCTGCCGTTACAATAAGATCCAAGCTGTATGAATCATTTTCTTGGCGAAGAGGGCCATACTTCAAAATTACTTAAACTACCGAAAGTATGAGTACTTTAATATACAATAGGGGGTAATAAATCTAGAATAATGGATGTAGCCGGAGAGCTGGCCTCGGAAAATACACATAAGTAAGGTTGCCAGAGCTCAACGAGGGTAGGGAGGGGGTTAGGGTCGGCAACGCGCATGTAACTCCACTGGAGTTGCAAGCGTACATAGGGTACGGAGACTGCTTACCGTCAGGCTGGCCGTATGCTGGTTTGCCTCCGACGTAGTATTAAAAAAACATGATAATGAGAGAGAACTTCACTGGCTCAGTGACCCAAACAGGATCTTGGCCTCTGACACAAGAGAGCGCCACTCTGCCCTATCATGTGCCACTTCGCGCCAGTTGGGTATTCCGGGCGAACAGGTCTTTTAGGACTTCGTCACTCCAGCGGTATCTGGGACACCCAGACGGACGTTTTCCACCCGGGTGCCCCACATACGCTCTTCTCATAGCACGATCCTCTTCCATCCTCTATAGGTGACTGAGCCAGCGGAGTCGTGTGGCTGTGATCTCACCAATTATATTGGGCATAGCAACCAGCTCCTCTAGCTCCCTATTCTTCCTACGCAATGAACCTTCCTATGAGTTCATGTACGGAATGAGAGAGAAACTAAATTTAATTCCATTTCAGGTACAACGAAATACAATTGGTAAACATAATACATATTTACTGCTGTGGCGCAGCGACCCAAAGTGGATCTTGTCCGACACCAAAGTGACCAAAGACCGCCATTCTTCTCTGTCCAAAATCGTCCAGTTGACGGCGACGAGTTCGCTAAGGTCTTTTTGCACTTCCTCTCTCCAGCGGTACCTAGGGCTTCCAAATAACAGGGTAAACATAATAAAAACACTTAATTTAAAAACTTATACTTGAATAAAAATCTGCTAAGAGCACGGCCCCATGCTCAGTGTAGGGTTCCGTAGTTACCATTCTATCGGAATAAGCTAATCGGGGGCTATTAGTAAGTATCATATACATTACAAGCACAAGGGAGTACCTTCGCAGCGCCACGGCCCCAGGGTTTCAACCCCAAACGTCACAAATATGTAGCAGCTAATCTACCTCTACTACTAGATCACAGAACCAGAGATTCTATCTTTTCTGCCAAGTTCTACGGCAAACATCTTCGATCTCGATATAAGGTGAACGAATACAAAAGCAAAGTGTAGACAGTGGCAGTAATGACACACGGCATAAAGCGTGTGTGACCTTTACCTATTCAGTACCCCTAGTGTAAATATTTTCGACAGCGAAACGTGACGTACGCGTTTGCGTTAAGTGTCATTTTGTATGAGATTTATGACTTTCCAAAACGTCCCGCTTGGCGCGCTGTTTAAAAACCCATACAAAATGAGACTTAACGCAAACGCGTACGTCACGTTTCGCTATCGACTAAATTTACACTAGAGGTACAGGTGTTTTATACGGGAACTCTTAATTTATTGTATACTACAATTAAAATATTGTACCTATTATTTACAAATGATATAAAGGTCGTTATTGGGTGGAAACGTTCCTATATTTTGTTTAGTACTAGGTTTTTAAATTCTAAAATATCACCTTTTGTCCAACTTTAACTGTTACTGGGCTATAAAGTGTAAATAAGTAAATGTACCGTTTTGCGGGGCTGGTTCTTGGCCTAATGTTGTTAACATTGATACAATACTACAAACAAGTGTCTACTCGTAAGTGTGACCTCCAGGTCTATAAGACTTATTTGTATTCGAAGGTCTCACTATAATGAATAATCTTAATCGATGTACGCCATACGTCTAGGGAATAATATAGGTAAACTTTGTGTTAAATAGGAGAAGGTGATACGCGTACATGTATAAAATTTTCGTCGTTGGATAAGCCTTTGTAGACAGCGATGGTCAAATGGTAGCAGGCTGCAAGTCGGAAAAACATTATATCGAGAGATTATAAATGCCGGTTTTGGAATCGCCTATTACCTGGTTATTTGGTAGAAATCGCCCAGGAACGATTAAGCGCCTGTTCTCTGCCGCTGCACGCTGCATTTTATCAGAATCCTAAATTGTTTTCTTCAACTAAAGCGTGCAAAAATGAGTAGATTAGGTATGTTTTAAGGGTTCCGTAGTCAACTAGGAACCCTTTTTTTATTCGGTCATAAACGGTAAATATACAGTGATAGAACTTTAGACGGATGGCGAAGGGTCGACTGGGCGTAACTTTGATTTATCCGAGCACTTTGGTTGTTTGCGCCCGTGATGGCGTGGGTGTGCTGGACACACATGCTGGCGTGTTTCGTGTTTTACTAATTTGCAGTTAAACTATATTGTAGCCGCTGTGCAGGTCGGGATCTCGACTATCTCGATGACTCAAATCAAAACTTTGATTGTTAGTGATGTAATATAATCTTCCAAAAAGTATGGACTTTAGAAATTAGATTTGTAGGTCCTACCTAGTCTCTTAAAATGAGTTCCTATTGGTACCTACTAAATTAAGTTTTGTATGCAGGGGTGGGGGGTGGGGGGGTACTTATTCTCTGTAGCTGGCCGTACCTATACCTCAGCTAGCTTGACGCTGATCTGACACTAACATATTCGCTAGCGTGCATTACTTACTCTCTATGCATCTCGCTCGTACTGGACTGGCATATACGAGCGAGCGAGATGTATAGAAAGTAAAATACGCAGACGTTAGCGACTATTTTAATGTCAAAGTCGTGATCGCACTAGTCATTTAAAACGAGTATTTGTTACTTTTATTGCCAGTTTATAAAAGTTACTAAAAGCAGCTTTTTTGATGCGACACATTTCGATAAACAGACGGGCCCTAGCAAAGATATCAATCGATACATAGTGTTATCACAACAAGGGTACGGACTGTTTGCATGTAATTCCTCCGGAGTTGCAGGCGAACATAGGCTACGGAGATTGCTTTCCATCATGCGGGCCGTATGCTTGTTTGCCACCGACGTAGTGTATAAAAAATTTATATGGAAATTGTCACTTGACATTTCGTACCATCTGTCATCACGATACTATTTTTCTTTTCATTTGACGTTTGTAATTTTGGCTCGATTTTTAGATTAACCATCTCAGAGATAAAAGTACCCTAATTACCTCTTCTTTTACAAAATATTTAACATCAATATTCACATAGACGGAAAAATAAGAAAACTCACCTTAAATCAAGATATTAAAGAAAAAAGTCTATGTCGCCAATATTTTATAGAAATGATGTCAAAATAAGGAAAAATGCGATGTTTGCTAAGAGTCCAAATAAGTACGTTTGTAAAGGTTTGTTTACAAAGATGAATAACGCCATATATCAAAGCTGCGATCTTTTATTTACTTGTCAACATACTTGTCTTATTTCCAGTTCGTGTCATCCACGATAACGCCCAGATTTGTCAAATCTAACCTTTCATAAAATGACAATACGTGTCAAATAAATAAATAAATATTATAGGACATTATTACACAAATTGACTAAGTCCCACAGTAGGGCTAAGATGGTCGGCTCTTTATCATTTGTCACCATGCCTGTCACGTTCTAACAAGTATGTAAGTGCGAAAGTGACGGGCATAGCGACAAGCGATAAAAATGGAACCATCTTAGCCCTACAGTAAGCCTTTCACTGCGAGCGGAACGGGCTCCGTACGGAGTCCGTTTAACTAGCAATGGCGAACTGCATATCTCTGCTTCCACTGAATAAGAGTGAGCGAAGCGGACTAAACGAGTTCAAAGAGTCACAAAAGAGTTCGAAGAGTCGAGCGGAATCCGCATGGAGTCCGCTCGACTAGCAACACTGATTTTCATACAAGTACATCCACCGCGTGCGAGTAAGCGGAGCGGACTGAGCGAGTTAAAATGGGTCCGCTGCGTCATGGCGTCGCGCGCTAGTTTTGAACGGACTCCGCTCAGACCCCCGCCCCCTACAACCACCCCTACCCCTTCACGGTCTAGTACTCGCCGGAACCTTGCGGAACATGGAGTTATTTATTGAAGCTGTTCGTGCGTATCCTTGTTTATGGAATGATAATGACAAGGATTATCGCCGAGGGGATAAAAAAGATGTCAAGCCACTTTAAATTTGCTTGATAATGAGAATGTTATTTATAATGCGAAAAACATGAACCCGCCAAATTGCCCAGAACTTCGCCCGATTGAAAGGTATTGGGCCAACATCAAGCGATACCTTCTCAAGAAAGGTGCAGTACTTGTTTCTGCGACAGTTCGTCTGATACTGGCTGCCAGGTTACTCCGCAAAGTCCGCTTCTAATGGAAGCTCACAAACTCGCTCATCTGACCCACTCGCCTCGCTCGCTCCGCAAGATCCGCTGGCAGTGGAAGTCAAATGCTGAAACTCTTTTTTAGTGGAAGTGCACAGCTAATTTCCTCCGGTCCGCTCAGTTCGCTAGCTCCGTTTCCGCTCATTACCCTTTTTTAGTGGAAAGCCCGCATAAGGCTTGTGTTGAGGGTACTTAGGCAACGATATATATAACATATAAATATTTATAAATACTTAAATACATAGAAAACACCCATGACTCGGGAACAAATATCCATGCTCATCACACGAATACATGCCCTTACCAGGATTTGAACCCGGGACCATCAGCTTCGTAGGCAGGTTCACTACCCACTAGGCCAAACCGGTGTCAAAGCAGGCGTCTTCGTTGACACGATCTTTACCTAATTTATATGAATAGAAAACAAAAAGTGTTTTAAACGCTTTTAGAAGCTGATTGGAACGTTTGGCGAATTGAATATTAAAGCAGGGTGAAAAATGAAATATTATGAAAAATGTTATACCTATTATACAGAGTCAGTTTAAATGAATGGAGTTATTTTACGAATTTAACATATTTAATTAGTTTTAATACACTTCTAAAATTAAACTAGGTAACTGCGGTTGATTAGGCGAGAAACTTTTGGGAATTTTATTACTGACTGAAAAATACAAAGACCTCAGACCTATAAGCATTACCTTGTCTCTCTAAAGTCCTAGAAAAGAACGGGGCCAACACACATACCCACGATACGACGTCGCATACCTACGATACGACGTCGTATCGTGGGTACGTGTGTTGGCCACAGATTTAGGATTAACTACTAACATTCTTTACAAGTGCCTCGGGGTTCTCACTGTTAGACAATTATTTAAAGTATTGTTTTAAAACAGCATGCCACAATCCCTCTACAGCACTGAATATACTACAAAAGACGCAAAGATATTGTTTGCCCACAAAACATTCATAGGAGATATGCTTTTTCTACGAGAAACTGTATTGTTTTGGGTCCTTTTGTATAGGTACAACAGGATCAACGAAAATTTATATTTATATCCACTCAGCTACACAACGTGTGAGGAAAAGCCCCGGGTAATTGGGTTTCAGCTACAAAAACCATTGAATGACTTCACATAATGTGGCCAAAATATTCACTTTCCTCGTTTTAGCATAACTACACCCTAGCAACACTTAATCCGACAGGTTTTTATAAAGCGCGTTTACACGAGAAACATCCTTGTCGCCAGAAAGCTTCAAGTGGCCTGACGAACAGCTGCGAAGTTTGGAGCGGGTAAGCTTTATGTTGTATTTACGGTTGAAAACAAAAGCTGAGTGAATAAATGCAGCTTCATCTTAAGAGGAAGGGCGACAACCGGTTCTCTATTAAAACGTAGTTCCGATTTTCCTTCAGGACCCGGGTATGTCCTTAAACTACGTCCAAAAGAGAGGTATGGGAACTGTGATTGTCATCTCGCTTTGTGTGGTAGGGCACAGCACAGCGGATGTCATTCCTGATCTAGAGCAGAGCCGAACTGGGGAAGTACCTCCACCTTACAGACAACCGCAGCCAAATAACACTAGACCCTACTCATAGTGTTGTGTTCCTGCCGTTGAGTGAGGTTACCGGCTAGGGTGCGGAGTGTTAGCATGTAACTCCTCTGGAGTTGCAGTGGCCGTATGCTTGTTTGCCACCGTAGTAATATTAAAAAAAACATTATGGAAAATATTTTTATACGATTAATGCCTTCCTTTTGTCCAGAATAAAAAGCCAAAGGTAATCACGGCCCACGGTCGATATAAGTCTAGTGAGACTCCATACAATTTTTTAAATGCTCCTAAATCTTAAATTTATAAATACGTACATACATATAATCACGCCTATTTCCCGGAGGAGTAGGCAGAGACCACGGATTTCCACTTGCTACGATCCTGAGATACCTCTTTCGCTTCCTTCACTTTCATAACATTCCTCATACGCGCTCGTCAGTTTAGGGTGCTCTTGACCTGGCCTTTCTTTAGGATTTCCCCGATTTGATCAGAGAAAGTCCACCGAGGTCTACACCCCGAGGTTTACCCGAGGTAAATTTATAAATATATCTAAATATATATTTTTTACATCACTTTCTCACCTCCGTGTGATGATGTATGCAGCATCCGGAGCGACGAAACAAATGTCCCGCTTCTATGTGATACACGCGACTTTATCTAGGGTGTGGTTACTGTAAGCATACCTTTTACAATGTACATCTTTTCTTATGATATAGCGCGAAAACGAGCAGACGAGGTGGCTGATGGTAAGCAATTCCTGTCGCTCATGGACACCTGCAACACCAGAAGGGTGGCCAGTGCGTTGTAGATCTTTAAGATTGGAGCGCTCTTTTCTTGAAAGTTTGAATGTCATAGCATAAATAAAAATAAGATAAAATAGCCATTTATTTCGATCTTAGATTAAAATGTTACCATTTTTGTCAGCTTATCAAAATTGTTAAAATAGTTAAGTATAATAATAGTTATTTGTTTTACAAGTTGTTGTTGAACCGCTCGTGCTAATATTAATATCCGAGGAAGCGAAAGATTTCAAAAGTGGAATCTTGAGCGTTGCGACGGTGTCAAGGTACGAAGGTTAAACAAATTTTTCCACCGAGTGAAACAACATTTTTCACCACACCAACGCAAGTAAAATAGTAACTATAAAATTGCAATCAAAATCAAATCAATTCAAAATGAACGTTATTACATATTTATGATACAAAATCATCATTTTAAAGTAATTAAATTCTACCAACCAACATAAGGAAACAACCCAAAATTAGCATTTCATTACTTTGCCATACATTTTTTTTTATATACTACGTCGGTGGCAAACAAGCATACGGCCCGCCTGATGGTAAGCAGTCTCCGTAGCCTATGTACGCCTGCAACTCCAGAGGAGTTACATGCGCGTTGCCGACCCTTAACCCGCCCCCCTCATTGAGCTCTGGCAACCTTACTCACCGGCAGGAACACAACACTATGAGTAGGGTCTAGTGTTATTTGGCTGCTGTTTTCTGTAAGGTGGAGGTACTTCTCCAGTACATGTGGATAAAATGCTACTTTCTCATCAATTTCTGAACAATCAAGAGAGCCTTTAGCAGCTGATGCACATAGTGCTGATGCCAGCATTACAAGTCAATTAAAAAACATGTCGTCGCTACATTTTTGCGCGCATGGCAATAAGACGCTTTTCATTCTTTGTGTTTGCACACAAACATATCAAATAGGAGCTATGTAAACTATGCACATATATTACGAGTGTTATCTCAGCGCATTCACCTGGATGCCGATGGGATTGGACGCGAATATGTATGAGAACGTATGGAAATCGGGATTATGTGTTTATTGCAATGTCGCGAAATGGAACTGGGGAAAATGAGAGTTTTATCATATAGATGTCGACTTGCGACTTCGTCTGATGGAAGAAGTTAAATCACCCCCATCCACCCCTTTAGTACTCTCTTAGGTATTAATCCACGTTTCACCCCTGTGAATAATAATTTACTGGGAAAAAGCATCATGATGTCCTATTGTGAAGTATTACCTATTCGTATCTATGCCAAATTTTAATCAAAATTCATAATAATACATAAGTAGTTGGGGACATCTTACACAGATTTGACCGAGCCCCAAACCAGGGATCGGAACCGGTTTTTTTGGAAAAACATTGAAATAAACATATATTTTGGTTTATTTTATGTCCTAATATAGGACTCGGTTGTGTTTTTAGATAACGACTTCGTATTATTAGATTTCCCAATTAGAAATGAAATAATTAACAAAGAACGAAAAAATACCGTTTTCGTTCCCATACAAAAAATACCGGTTTCCGATCCCGGCCCCAAACTAAGCAAAGCTTGTGCTATGGGTACTAGGCGACGGCATACATATAGATAAATACATACTTATGTACATAGAAATCACCCATGACTCAGGAAAAAATATCGGTGTTCATCACACAAATAAATGCCCTTACTGGGATTCAAACCAAACGGCATCATAGGGTCACTACCTACTAGGCCGGACCGATCGTCATTATCTGTATACCTCGCGATTTCAAATCCACCATTCCGAATATTATTCAACTTGCTTAACAATTTAATTACATCCATTAATATTTACAATAAAAACAAAACAAAATACTTAAAAAAAAAACAAAACTTAAGACTAAATTAAGTCTAGTTAAAAAGACCCCCCCCCCCATTGGTCCCCGGCGCAAAGGTACCCATAACCCTAGCCGCATTGCCACGTTGAATGGCGATGGATAACCTTCCGGCTTAAATCAAATCATGTCAAATCAAAATAATACTATGAAAATTAGAATGTGCTACCAACTAAGCTAATGGAGCTCAAGATGTACTCACACATTGTACTCGGGCAAAGTTCTGAAGGGCGCGCGAGGGTGACCAAATCTTACCCAATTAAGGGATCTACTTGAAGACAGTCGAAAGGGTTAGGATAGAAGTTTGTATACGCGGTTAGATAATTTAGGAGTGACGCTAAATTAAGGGTCAGGTCACATTACATCTAAAGTACCAAGGACAGAAACTTTCCGCGTCCGTTTGACCTTTTCTAGAACAGAATAGAAAAACTTTATTGGCAAACTGTGTACAGAAGATGACATTTATACAAGAATATTGTCCCAACAATTCCGACATGGGCTTTATTTGCTTCATACCTATAATAACTATGTCTAAAACCTTTGCTAATAACTAATTAGTTAGTTAATACCTAGAACGAATAGTAAGTTAAATTATCTAAAATAATACTTAGTACATTATTGGTAAGGGCGGGAAACGGCAATTCGTTACTTAAAAGCCGATAATAAATAAAGCTAGGTAGCTCGTAGGTAACTCACGCAGAGGATAAGCCTGGCCATCCAAAAAGGTAACGCTGCCAACCTGCTGGGCACCATAACATAACATATATATTTTTTTTTTTAGAAGTTTATTTTATGATTTATCATAATCAAAATATAAATTAAAAAAAAAAACAAACGAAGGGGCATAACTATGATCAATAATATGCAATTCATTATGTAGATATATTAACCATTAAGTCGATATCCAGGAAGGAAAATGGGGACCACGCAGTGTTGGCCAAACGCTAACTAGAATTAACCATTAACCATTACAAATTGAACCGTAAACTGTACCCGTCCCGTCCATGGTTAACGTTCGGCCAACACTGACCGACCACGTTTGTATGGTTAACGTTCGGCCAACACTGACCGACCACGTTTGTATGGTTAACGTTCGGCCAACACTGACCGACCACGTTTGTATGGTTAACGTTTTGCCAACACTGACCGACCACGTTTGTATGGTTAACGTTTTGCCAACACTGACCTACCACGTTTGTATAGTGAAACGGTTGTTCACTATCCTCTCTTAATTGATAGGTAAATACAATAAAATTAAACACCTTTTTCTCAATTAGATAAAATATATATAATATTTCATAAGTTAAGAGTCCCCGGTGAGCTCGGCCGAATTTCGCCTTCCCATACAAAAGGATTTTCATTCTCATTTTTAAACTAAGTGTTAGATTGTAATGAAACTTTGAACATATAATGACACGAGGTTTATCTAGTCCTGTAATTAGTTTATATACCTCAAGTTTATAAAACAAATTAAATAGAGCAAAATTTAAATTCGCTATATTTTTTTTACTACGATATCTGAAGCTTATACCTTATCCTATTGTAAGTACAAAATTTCATTGCAATCAAACTAAATAGTCGTTTTAAAATGAGAGCTTAGCTACGTTTGTATGGAGAACTGTGTTTGCTGGGGACCCTTAAACACAAACGGAAGACAACGCCACCTTATCATTTAAAATAAGCTTACAACCTTTTCTTTAGCCCTTTCATATTACCCTCATTACCTCCCCTGTCCATCCGTCTCCATAAACATGTACACAGGTTTCAATCTTACAACACTGAAATAAGATTCACTCTTGTATAGATATTTATGACCGTGACTGGCTGAGGGCTACACAAAGAGGTCAAAGTCGAGAGAGGCTTGACGCGACGTGGAGCTAGTCTCACTGGCTGCGGGCGAAATAGGCTAAGGGCGCAGAATGGTATTAAGTAATAGCAAAGAGAATTTGAAATAGAGGTGAATTGTCAAAGAAAACTGTGTAGCCACAGTAAATTTACCTACTGCCATCTTTCGACACATGATTAATTTTTTTAAATCGCCATTTGACTTTGATCCTTATTATTTCAGTGACATGTATTAAATTTGTGATATATCAAAAAGTGGCACCATATTACTGGGCAAAGGCTAAAGATTGTGGCGCCATCGCTCGAAACCATGCTGCCATACCATGGCCTTTGATCTATTAGATGGCGCCCTAGGGCCCCCAAGGGCGCCACTTTTTGATATTGAACTAACTTAACACATATCACTGAAAGAATAAGGATCAAAGTGAAATGGCGTTTTAAAACTTTAATCATGTGTCGAAATATGGCAGTCAATTTACTGTGGCTACAAAGTTTTATTTGACAATTAACTTTTATTTCTAATTCTCTTTGATAATAGTATTCCATATAGAACACACTCACTTTCTTCGAATGCAATTAATAATACCGTGCAGATTCAGTCTACACTAGAAATACTGCTGCAGTATTACAGCGCGACATGACTGCCGACTGCATTGCTGCCGCAAATGTCAAATATCAGGGCAGCAACACGATTTTGATGCTGCTGGCTGCATTACTGCAGGAAACGTCAAAAAGGTAATTTTAACAAAAAGCTTAAATTAAATTTGACGAATCCCGCAGTAATACAGTCGGCAACATTATTGCAGCAGTATTATAGCACGATGTTGCTGCCAACAAACGGCCGCATCTTTTTTTAACGTTCACTTAGAGGTTTGATTTTTTTACAACTCAAAGGGACGGTAGCCCTGAGTTTATGGTGTTCATTTCAAGTCGATACCTCCACGCGTTCCCGAGATAAACGGCGTTCACAGACAGACAGACGTATGGAGCAGCTTCTCTTAAGTGATCCTTAAGAGAAGGGTACCGTTTTTTCCTTTCGAGGTACGGAACCCATTAAAACACAAATCAAATAATTTTATTTTTCCCTAGTTGAATTTACATTAAGATAAATATTTCCCGTTGCTCGCATTCCCCGTTGTACCACTGAAACCACATCTAAGTGTACATTCTTGTCGGAACACAAGCGGATACAATTCCTAGTCGTTTTATTACCGCAGACGTAACGGCAGAAATATGGAGCAACACTAAACTTGTGTTTGAAGCGAGCGTGTTACATACGGACGCAATGACTTTAAGACGATTCGGATTTATTAATTTGTCATGTTTTAACTGGTTTTAATACGACTCCATACTCGTGAATGGGTACTGTTTGTGGCGACCGGTCTGTTTAAGTTTACACTGGCTACATGCAACTTTCAACAATAAATATTATGGGACATTATTACACAAATTGACTATGTCTCAGTGTAAGCTCAATAAGGCTTGTGTTGTGGGTACTTAGACAATTATATATATAATATATATGTCGCAGGGAAATTATGAAAACAGAGATTTGAACAAATCTCTAAGGGATATGATCAAATCACGCAGGATGTTAAAATGGCGAATCCATATCATCATTTCCCTAGAAAAATTCAGCAATTTGACCAAATCACTGACTCTTTTAGTGAAAATACAAAATCGGCCAATAAACGCGACACGCTTTTTTGAGTTAATAGTTCAGCCAAATTAAACATACTACTGTTTATAAATAAACGAGGTGTTTGATTTTGAGCTTTCCCCTTCGAGACCAGAGTCCAGATTTTACAAGTTGTTCTGTAAATGGGGCTTTAGGTAATGTTTAAAAACTCATTGGACTATTTATAATGCAGAAGGAATTAATAAATCATATTATGGTTAGCCAAAAATAAGCCTTAAGGCTACTATTTCGATAGCTTCCGACGAATACTACGGGACATTTTGCAGCAAGCTCCGACATATCAGGCGCCTATTTTTCCGTCTAAGTTGTAGGTTTGCTAGGCTAAATACCACTGTGTTCGCTCCGTAGGCGGTGCCCATAAAATTTTAAGCAAAAAAACTCCCGCGAAATAAGTTCTTCTAAATGAAAAGCAGGTGTGGCTCAAAGTATTTTCCTAAAACGCAACTTTCTCTTTGTTGGAAGTTAAATAATACCCGTGGAGAGTCTTAGTTTTGCTTCTGATTTTCAGTTCATGGAGTTTTGGACTCTGACAATAGGAAAATAATGCCTTCAGGTTTTAAATGTGAGTTTTTGTGAGTGTTATGCTTGAGTGCTTCTTTTTATTATTTACAAGCTTTTATTTAACTTGCCCTGTTCGTATATATGTTAGTTAATGTGGGTCAAATCTTGGAAGCTAAATTTGGCCGCATTTCCTGATTTCCGATTGAGCTGAAATTTTGCACATATTTCAATTCAATTCAATTCAATTCAAATATACTTTATTCATGTAGGCCTAGCAACAAGCACTTATGAATAGTAAGACAGTATTACATATAATTATCTTAATCTAATTATCAGAGCAATTTATTGATGTTGTAAATATTATTCCATATATAATACTAATGAATATAATTCATAGATCAAATTTAATACTAAAACTTTCACAAAATATAGTCATACAAAAAAAAATATGTATAAAAAATACTAGTCTAGATTGTTTCTAGAATAAATTCTAAATGTCAAACAAATATAATAAAAACATATATGTAACTGGCCCTTATTCGACATGCTAAAAGTGACGTTTCGTGTTGATTTTCATTTGATGTGAGAAATATTGTGACTTGTCGAATTGCTATTATCACCACCTGTCAGTGAACAATATCCACACTAGAGGCGGGGCGTTGTACCGGAATAGTTTTTGGAACAGGTTATTTGTAATAGACTACTTTTAGCTTGTCGAGTATTTAAAAGTACGGACTTTGATTTCTGAAATAAAACAAATATGAAACTTTTATCACCTCGTACCTCCATTCTTACCGTTACTTTAGGTAAAATAAAATTTTGTTAACAGATGGTCGTCTGGGTGTCTGTTGTATCTAAAAATAATGTAATAATATATAACAAAAATATGACAATAGATTCATAGCCTTCACTCAAAACGTCACCATATTTCCGACCCTTACCGAAATAATAAGTCGATATTTGTATAAGTAATCCTTATTTGTAAGACGCCTAAGCACGGCAAATACGTAAACTGCCTATTGGGGGTCATACTCGTAAAACTGGTATTTTAGACGTACTTTTGGTACGAGTAACAGAGACGTACTTTTGGTACGCAGTCCCAGCTCTAGTCAGGATTCTAGTTGTCAAATATAAGCGTGTCGAATACGTATTAGTTAACTGTCAAATGAAATTAGATCAACGGTAGACTTTTTTGTCGATGGGTATGGCTGCCATGTTTGGATTTATGACATTTAAAAGGGGATCCTAAGGCAGAGAGTAGTTTTACCTGTACGATTTTGATTCTTCTACTGGACGCAAGATGGAGTTAGCTGCCAAATTCCGATCAGGCTGACGCAACTAGGAAGAAAAAAGTTTTGTATGGAATTTGTTTCGCAAATCATTGCCAACGAAGAAAAAGAAAACGTCAGTGCTATTTATTCTGTCAAGTTTACATCAAGTCTACTGTCAGCCTAATTGCTTTGTTTGTTTTGAAGGCTTCAATGTTTTGTTCGGGTATTTCGTGTAATTTCTTTATTATTTAGTGCAAAAATCGAAAATAGTCAACCGTGATCAGAGTAAAGAGCGAGTTTGTTACAATGCCAGCGAGAAAACGGTTTACTAAGTGTGAAATATGTGGTAAGCGAGCCACTCGAGAAAATCACGAAAAAAGGGATTTTATGGCGAAATTTCCCTTGGATGAAGACTGGTAAGTATTGCTTTAGATACTTTTGACCTTATTTTGGGTCAGCAGGCTATAAACACATCGAAAATTAGATATTTTACATTATTTTTCGTTGTGAACTAGGGATGTACTATAACTATCGATAACTGTAGTTTTATTTGTATATCAGTGTAAATAATTAAATTAAATATGTGAAATTTCCTTAGAACTAGCATGAAATATGACCGTAATTAATTCGTCGAAGCTTAATAATGCATAAATTATCTATTACTTATGCATTAATGGTCATTAGTTAACATATTTTTTTTATCTAGTGATTATTTAATATATTAACCTAAAATGTAACAAAATTAATCTCTGTTTTTATGATAAATAAAGAAATATTATAGGACATTATTACACAAACTGACTTAGTACTAAAGTATGAATGGCATGTGTTGTGGGTACTTAGACAACGATATATATATATATATATATATACCCACAACACATGCCATTCATACTTTAGTACTAAGTCAGTTTGTGCAATAATGTATATATATACAGGATGATTCAGGAGACGTGAGCAGGATCAAGCCTGCATATTCGGTAAATTATCAGCAACTGTTTGGTACCAGTATTTGTGAGATTAACGTTAATTTTATTTTTACTGTTCAAAAAAAAGAGTTTTATTTTATTTACGATATTTATGGTCACCCTCTTTGTTTTATCCATAATAAGTGACAAATTGAATGTCATCGGAGTCTGGTTACTTTTATAAAATCGTATCTCACTCAAGTGTGACATTTTATTTTCTTCATAATCAAAGTGCTGTCATAACGGTTAAAGAGGTTTTATCTTTGTTAATTAAGTGTTGTAGGGTGTCCATGATTGTAGATAATCAAATTTGTCCTTAAGAAAAAGTTAAATAACAGATAAAAAGCGTGATTGTTTTACTTAAATATGATGGTGAACGATTCATTAACATTTACTGATTGTGTAGGCTTAGTCCAGCTCACGTCTCATGAATCACCCTGTATATATATATATATATATGTACATAGACCTAATTTATTAGTATTTATAAATACATAGAAAATACCCATGTCTCAGGAACAAATATTCATGCTCATCACACTAATAAATGCCCGTTCCAGGATTTGAACCTGGGACCATCGGCTTCATAGGCAGGGTCGCTGCCAACAAGGTCAGACCCGTTCTCATGATTAACAGACATATAAATACATAAAAAGTTAAAGCATTGATAAAGGGTTGTTGATAACTGGATGCCGAAAAACATGATTTATAGATGCATATTAGCGCGAAATAATCAGTTGATCATCTCATTAGCAAACACATGGAATATAAACTGTAGATAAAGTCATGTTTTTCCAAGGCTGTATGTTTTCAGATGCAGGCAGTGGGCCAAATTTGTTGGGAACGAAGACCTGATACATCTTCCCATAGAAAAGTTACATTTATTCAAACATGTATGTGCACATCATTATGAAAATCAAGCATTTAATAAAATAAAAAAACACGACTTAAAAACTGTATTAAAATAATTCGGGTCCACATTAAGCACGACCAGATAGTAGTCCAATTAAGAACTATCCACTTTATAACATACAACTTAAATGTGGACTCGATGCTAACCTGATTTCGAGTACAAAATTTGTAGACAGGAGCCTATGTTTCAACCCTCCCCATTTTATCGATATCGATAAGAATCGTAAGCGTGTAGCGTACTACACTATTTAAATCGCTTATGTTGGTACTATGGTTCTTTGACAGTTCTTTGTCGTACATTTTGGTAATGATTTGCGAAACAAACTGATTCCACTCGCTAGTATGGAAGTCCCGTCTCTTAAAACGTAGTGATTATATGCTCTTTGACAATGACATGCAGTTGCGTCGATGTAGATCTATCATAAAAACGTACATGTGACGCATGTGACAATTGTCCAGGATGAAAGAAATATCTTGACAATTAACATAAAGCAATACAATACCACAAAATGTCAACAAGAAAACAGATTTATTATAAAAATACAAATTATATACAAAGCTTCATTTTAAAACCAATGGTCGTGGGTTCTAACCCCGGCTCTTAACAATGTGCATCTTGTATCATGTACCGATTGCTTTTCAGTAAAGTAAAATATATTATCATGAGGAAGATGGAGTAGCCCCAATAAGGTATATTTTCCCCTCTGGGTTAGAAGGTCGGAAAAACAAGCATTTATTGTGTTGTTAGGCTAGTTCTTTTTTTCAAAATTTGAAAACGAACGCAACAGCATGCTCAAAGCCCCCTGTGAGTCAGAATCTGTTAAATTCAGGCTTAAGACGAAACAGGAGCTGAGCCCGTACACAAATTTGAGATTTTTAGGTAAAAGGTAAAAAATATCGCCGTCGCGCTGACGAGTGTGGCACCCCGTACCTAGCTAGAGACTATCCCTTGTGTGTGTACCAACAAACCAAATTTTAGACAAATATGATACGTCTTCTTCTTCTTTGTCGTTGTACTCTTTGCAGAGCGTCATGGTCAACTGCTGATATCAGGCGCAGATGTTGCTTGCCGTACGATTTCTCGCCATTTTTCGCGGTTGGGGGCCATTCTGGCAAATGCGTTCAGGGGACCCTTCATGGCAGATTTGATTTGGTCAGTCCATCGCATAGGTGGCCTTTTGCGCGGTCTTTTTCCGTTTGCTCTACCCTGCACCACTAGACGCTCTATGGAGTCGTTGTTCCTCCTCGAGACGTGACCGAAAAAACTGAGTATGCGGGTCTTTACGAGAGTCGAAAGGCGCTGCTTGATACGGAGTTCTTTAAGGATGGAGACATTAGTCCGAAACTCGGTCCAGGATATCCCCAGCATTTTCCTCCAGCACCATATTTCTAGGGCGTCTATCGTCTTCTCCTCTGTCTTTCGGATAGTCCAGGTCTCCGCAGCGTATAAGAATATAGGAAAAACGAGGGCCCGTACAAGCCGAACCTTCGTGGTGTTTGTGACGTTTCGGTGATACGTAGCCTATACGTAAAAACTAGCCAAGACAAATCCTTTATAATTTCAGGATTTTCTACACAGCACAGAACATGGCACCCATATAGATCTCAATTCCGTTGTCGGCGAGTCAACAACGACACATATTCTTAATATTGAACTTAATTGGCTCTTATTTCACATTTATGTTTTAAATTAATTATAGGCATAGACATACCATATCCTATTGTAAGTACAAAGTTTCAGAGCAATCTAGCAAGTCATTTTAAAATGAGAGCGTAACTACATTTGTATGGAGAACCGAATTTGCTGCGGACGCACAATGTAGCATAATCGGATTAGGACCAACCTCGAAATCTCTGTAACAGTCATGAAATTTATTATGTATATAAATTAAAGGCCCCTTTTTCATGCCCAAACCATTTAACATTTGGGGACCTCGAGGAATCCGAACCATCTTGGAAAATGTGTACCATCAACACAACAGTCAACATTAAAACTTATTAAATTCTACACAAAAAAGTCCTCGATATCTTTGCAGAACAATACATCTTGTTATAGAGAATACTTGCTGAATCTAAGTTTAACGCTTAAACACTTCCAGGGGACATTCTCTTAGAAGGAAACTCGGAGGAATATGAATTCTATTTTTAACTATACATTTGTACGTGGTCTACCCCAATATTAACATTTTACTCTACTGTGACTAAACCAGAAAGAAGGGTTATGGGTGTAAGTACTGATGATTCAGTACACCCAGTAGCTAGGTATTAGGATACTGGACGGATTTTTTTAAATGACGTATCGTTAGATTCCTCTTGCCATTCACAACCTACTTTTACTTGTTCTTTTAAAGAAAAATCAATACAGCCGCCTTGAGAGGACTCCGAATATTAAATCATATTTTTTCTTCTAGCGCCTAAACTATTGAGCGGAGTACAGTAAAACAGACATCAGTAGATCCACAGTTAGTATACAAGTGCTATGCAATACAAAGTTACTAAAATTAACGGAAGAAAAAGGTTTAGGGCTAAATAATACGTCATTTAAAAAATCCGTCCAGTATCCTAAGCTAAAATATTGATATTGGGGTAGATTATGTACAAATGTATAGTTAAAAGTGGAATTTTTATTCTTACAAGTTTCCTATTAAGAGAATATCCCATGAAAGGGTATAAGGGCTAAATCTGGGTTTAGCAAGTATTTTTTAAAGCAAGATCATTTTTTTTTTCGCAAAGATGTCTAAAACTATTTTATGTAGAATTTTATAAGCTTGAATGTTGCCTTACACGATTATTGAATAAAGAACGTAGATTTAGAGTAAAACGCGAATTTCTCCTGGATGGTCCACATTTTCCAAGATGGCTGCGGTTCCTCGAGGTCCCCAAATGTCAAATGGTGTGGGCATGAAAAAGGGGCCTTTAAGGGGCGTATATACATACCAAATTTCATGACTGTTCAGACATTTCGAGTTTGGTCCTAATCCGACTGTGCTAATGCCACTATGTACATAAACTGTAACTGTACTGCGGACTCAATCTTCACGTTATAATTTTTTAAGTATTAACGTTGACATAGTAACGAAAATAATAAACACGTCAATTGAAGTAAACAGTATTATTATATGCAAGAAAATTTTGCAAAATAGGTACATTAATGATTAATATGTAAAACACCATTAATTATTGAATTATAATTATGATTTTATGTTAAAAAATATGAGACCAATTATACAGCTCGATTACACGGGCTACATATTAAAAATGATTATCATGGAAACAGTAAATATACACAGGTGAACAAAGTTATAGTAAAATAGGTGCATAATTTCAGAGCTTGCGTGGCCCACCTGTACCACCTACCATGACCACGGCCGTCTCCTACTATTATTTTTTTCTAATACCTATGGCCTTACTAGCGAACAGTATTCCATGTTCTTGATCCAGAATTTAAACCCTTAACTACATATTTGTGGCACTTGGGGTTGAATTTGAAACTCTAGGGCACTAGCGTGGCTCTATGAGAGCGCCTTATATAGATTATAGGCTTCTGGTGACCAGAGGATCAGCATTGTTAACCAGCGCGGAAATGCACCCAGCCTTCTGGGCACCCTACCGAGCGACCAGAATATAGGGCAAATATTTTATGTATACGTTTTTGACTTAAGTGTTTTTATCATGTTTTATATTTAAACTTACAGATGTCGAACTACCAGCAAAGTTTTTGAAGAGGTGTAGTTTTTATATTTCCTGGTACCAAACTGATACAGGAAATTGGAACATCAGTAAATAATCTACACCGAAGACAATGAAATATAGTCACATAATACTTTAATGTTTTATTTTATTAAAGAAATCGGTAAAAAAATGTGTTAACTGAAAAAGATAAATTTTATTTTATTTGTAGTTGAATAACAAAATATGTATTTAATCTCCTTTTAACATAGGAATTCTCTTTGTGTAGGTACATATAAATAATAGGTACTTAGGTCTTGGTAAGTAATATAGACAGTACAGTAGGTCTTATCTTAATAATTTGAGATCTCATACATGCGTTCCGATATATCTGATGGCGACTGTACATACAATGGGGTCGCGTATACGAGTACAAAGAGCATTAAAATAGTTGTTGATAGACCAAGTGAGCGAGCTACTATGGTACCTATCTTTATATAAATTTTATGCATTATGTAATAGCGCAATACAGAATTTTTTTTTGACAAATGTAGTATTATTTTTATAGTAATAAAGGTTATTCATGAACCATCTCGTAATTTAAAAAAACGGACTTTATCTCTAAATTATATGCCTTATATTTACAGATGTGTTAGGTTACAACTTGGTTCGTGAATGTGGTTTAGAAGCAACTTGAGACTGGGTGCGGAGTAAATTGCATCAATTTTTTTTACAATTTTGAGCGTTTATAGGAGAATATGTGGAGCGAGCATTATTCGACGTGTAGGTGTGGGTTCAACAAAAAGATCGCATGTCAATAGTTCTTTATTGTCGTTAAAATTCAATTAATAATTGCCTTTATCGACCATCAACTGTGTGGTCACTTTTTAATTGATTGACGTTGTCAGGTACAGTTTCACTACTCGCCGCCGCATTGTTCATAGCGCATTACTTATCCTATCGAATACAAGATGTCGCTGATTCCTGTAAACTTATGTTTAAAAAAAAAAGACGCTTTACTCTATGCCATATATTGTAGGAAAGGAAGGGTATTCCCTGTCGTACGTCAAAAAATCCAAGATGGTGCCCAAGCCCATGGACAATAAAGTCTAGCAATAAAATCAACACTTGTCAAAATTTGACATTAGCAATCCACAGTCAGGTGACAATCAAATCAAACCGAACCACTTCGAGTTCAGAGCCATTTCAAACTATATAGTAGTAATAAACAAAGTTGATTTTTGTTTGATTATTTTTTCTATGAATGAGTTTTGATTGTTCCAAATGATAATATCCACAGTTGATAGAATCAACACTTGATACAATCAACATGCGATAGAATCAAGTGTTGATTTGATGTGGACGCGAAATTTGACAGTTGTGCATCTCGAATAAGGCCCCTTATGACAATGCAATATTATGATGGAGAACATCAACATGACTTGAGCTGATCGGATGATCGAGACAAGAGGTGGCCATGAGAACTCTGTGAAAAAACAACGCTATGTGTTTGATATGTGCTATGCAATTTTTATAGTCTAATCTATTTATCGTAATTGTTATTGCATGCAATTTAATTAAATTTAATAGTATAGTTATTTTCAGTCTAACACATTGTGTTGGACTAAAAATTATTGTACAATAAAATTTGCGCATCGTTTAATTACGATAGAATACTGTACAATATTCTACAAGAACATCCTGTAACTATTATTAAGTATTCTTGCAAATAAATGATATTGATTGATTGATTGATTGATTTGGGGTTGTTAGAATTGTCTCGAGGGTGTATTAGTTTCCTGTGAAAAGAAAAGTCAGCGATAAAAGCTTCTACTAAAATGTTTTTTTTTTTCCTTTAATTTATTTAGGGACTTTTAATCTAAAGATTACGCCAGTCCCATCGTACAGTCAACCAATTTGAATCCTAAGCCACTGTAGAACCTTGTCGCTTTAACTACTCTATACATGACATGCATCACTCAATAAGCACTGTCGTAGAAGTCATTATGACATGGTTCTATAGTGGCCTAGGAATCAAATTGGTTGACCGTACCTTAAACTAAATTACAATCAATCATCAATCACGGCCTGACAGTATACTGACTAATAGAATTATAGATAAATAAATATACCTCCTTCGCCTCTTCTGAATTTGGTGTCGCCAAGATGCTTTGGAATGCGCCTACATCTAACCTATTAATATTTATTGACTTCAACAATATTTTTTTGTCTTTTACCTTCGTTCCGCACACATTCCACCAATACATGTTGAACATCCTTTACAACATTGCAACTATTGCAAGCTTCGCAGTTCGGGCATAGCTCTTTTTTCATCATAAAAGCGAACTTTTTTTAGAGGAATGTGTCCTGAATTTCATTTAAATAGGCGCAACGGGTTGACCTCTCAAATAGCTAGATCATTTTAGTATAATTATGCGCCTTCAATAGAGATAGAAACAGGTGTTATTATCTACAAAATTCTTCATAACAATCAAAATCAAACGCAATATTTCACACAAAATCGGTAGCAAGTTATACCGGCCTACGGCTTTCACAATTGAATAATAGTCCACATAGAGGCGATCAGTTGAGAAGGAGGCTGGCTCAACTGAACTCGGCTGGAACGAGCTGGAAGTAGTCGCTCAGGATCGCGACAAATGGAAAATCCTTCTGCGAGCCCTATGTCCCTAATGAGGGATAACAAGATTACATCATCATCGTTATGATCATCATCATCGTCCACACCAAGTTTGATGTCAACCATTGCGGCTTTATCCCTGATACAGCTGGTTAATGACTTATAGGATTTTATGTAATCTATTGGTGAAGAACTATTATGTTTTTTTTTTGGCCTAGTAGTTTTGGAGATAAAGGCGGGATGGTCTGTTTTATTTAATAACGTCTAATAGACCGCGAGCCAGGATCAATTTCCATGACTAATCGCCTCCCGGCTAAAAACTAGTAGTTGACGGCTAGGTATGATGAACCCTTGTGGACGTCAGCTGCCGCTCCGTTGGTGGGTTGAGGAATGGCAGCCACCGAAACACGTAAAACAAAAAAAATTTCATCGCCTCCCGTTTGATACTTTGTCAAATGATAGTTCAGATGCTATTGTTACTTTAAAAAAATCGCGGTGGTAAGAACATCAGCTGGTCGCATGAATATGTAAAAAATAAGTCGAAAACAAATCATGAATCATCAGGCGTAATCAACTGAAAAACCATCAACGGATTACGCAATTTACACATTACGCATACTTTACCGCACATAAAGTGGTAGGCGCATATTTTTTACATGTTCATTTTACAGCTGACGGTCATTCCACCGCGATAGAACCGGCTGACGGTTTTTCAAGTTTAAAACAGCATCTAAACTATCATCTGACGAAGTATCAGCCGGGAGGCGATGACTGATGAAATATGCTCCAGGTGGCCTACCGCGAACCACGTTCGACGTGTTGCCTCTCTGTCGCACTTGTAAATTCGTACGTAAGCGTGATATCCCTATCACGTGTTACCTCCCGGTAACACGTCGAACGTGGTTCGCGGTAGGCCCTCTGGCCCGCGGTTTATAAACTATTTATCTTAAAATTATAAAAAAAAATCTCACTATTGAGCCCTTTATTTAAAATACCTATGGTTTGAGATAAAGTAAAACTGTTTTTTTCATATTTACCTCGGCGGTGGTGGCGGAGTGAATATTCGTCCGACTTTCAATCCGGAGGTCGCGGGTTCAAATCCTGGCTCGTACCAATGAGTTTTTCGGAACTTATGTACGGAACATTTGATATTTACCACTGCCTTTCGGTGAAGGAAAACATCGTGAGGAAACCTGCATACATCTGCGGAGAAAATCAAAGCTGTATACGAAGTCCTCAATCCGCATTGGGCTAGCGTGGGGACTATAGCCCGAGCCCTCTCGCACATGAGAGGAGGCCTGTGCCCTGCAGTAAGACGTATATAGGCTGAATTATTCATTTACCTCGAAAAGTGGCCCCTGTGTTTAAAAATTAATATGATTATGTTGCATATCCGCCTGTGGATCACAGACTTACATATATCATTTTCGCGTTGTCCCAGATTTTTTTCAATGGCTAATGGAAGCCTGCGGCGGTCCGTTTGGTAACTAATCCCAAGAATTGGCGTAGGCACTAGTTTTTACGAACACGACTGCCATCTGACCAACCATGTCATCTAACCTAGAAGGAAAACTAGGCCCATTGTGATTAGCCCGGTTTTATATGGTTTTAAATTTCGAAATATCCATTGATACGAGCCAGGATTTGAACCCGCAAACTCCGGATTGAAATTCAGACGCTCCTCTAAGCCATCAGCGCCCTCACAGACTTACATAGGTAATATGTGTACCTAATAATATGTAATATGTGATTTAATAATACGGATTTCCGCAAAGTAAAGCCTGATTCTGTACCTAATTTCAACTTAATTTATCCAACGCAACGCAACGCAATTTTCAGAGCTCAACGAGGGGTGGGGGGGGGGGTTAGGGTCGGCAACGCGCATGTAAGCAAGCGAGAGCGTGGAGTTGCAAGCGTACATAGGCTACGGAGACTGCTTACCATCAGGCGGGCCGTATGATTGTTTGCCACCGACGTAGTATAAAAAAAAATCCAGTACTTCCGGAAAAAATAGGCAGTGACAGACAGGCACAGTTTTTTTTTCCTTTAGAGGTACGGAACCCTAAACCATGTTATCCATACATGTCTCTTTACCATAATGTAATTGAATGAATGCCGACAATTGATTGACAGTTTTTTTTATTATTGATTTAATTTATCATTATTTATCCATAATTATTCTTTCGCGTGTACATTCCAAATGCTAATGTGTGCAATTCTTGATGGATAGTTTATGGCATAATTCATGATAATTAGTGCTTAAGGTTAATATTTCCATGCCGTCATTCCGCTGAATGTGGTCATGGAGACCGAAAAAAATACCTGGTTACTACTATAATTCACGCTGATAAATTATACCTTGTATAAATAAATAAATATTATAGAGATTCTTACACAAATCGACTAAGTCCCTCGGTAAGCTTAAGAAGGCTTATTTTGTCGGTACTCAGACAACGATATATATAATAATGTATTATACCTTAACATTATTGAATAGCTCCATTTAGTCCAACTTCTTGAAGCCGATGTCGTGAGCGTACTCCCTGAAGCACGGTCTGCAGATGTGCAGACAAATACAATATACATATACAAATACTTAAATACAAGACTCAGGAACAAATACCTGTGCTCATATGCCTGTCGGCCCGATTCGAAGTATGAGATACGATAACGATAAGTTCTGGTTTAGATAAGTTCTCATTAAGTTTGTATGTCGTATAATTGACAGAAGCAGCTCGATTCGGGCAACCTATGTCACTTTGACGTAAGAAATATCGTAGATAGATCTTATTGGGATCAGAGCAGAATTGAAATAAACGTCAATTTTGACATGTCGTTTAGTTATCGATCTTATAAACATCTTTACATGATCTCAAACGTGTCTTAATCATTCTTCGAATCGGGCCGTGTAATTAGTTTATGTAGCTTCAGATATCATCGTTTAATACAGCGAATTAAAATTTTTCATACACAACTTGTTTTTGCTCTATTCATTTGTTTTGTAAGCTGGAGCTATATAAAGGAACTAGAGGCATAGATATATCCCATATCATTGTATGTGCAAAGTTTCAGTACGATCCAACGCATAGTTTTAAAATGAGAACGTAACTCTGAAGATGAAATTGGGCCGAGCTTCCTGCGGCCTCCGACTTTTAACTGTTTTTTAGTATTTATTTATATAAATACTAATGACAGAAACGCAAAGCATACATTATACATGCCACCTGTCTAACTATAGCACAAAAATGACATCTATGCTCGTCGTATAGAGTCCATTATAGAACTTCACACTATACTGTAAATAAAAAAATACTCTATTACAGATAACTGCGGTATAAAGAATCAAGATTTATAAATAAATCAGCTAGATAACGATATATTTATGGAAATAAACCTGGTATAAAATGGTGTGATGGCAACGTATGGTCATTGTCTTCAAAATGGCGCTGTACTGGATAGTTCTGGCTCTGGTCCTGGCTGCTGGGGAGATGGAGGCGACATCAGAACAGTCCATACTCACCAGCCGTATTGCGGCAATTATTGGGAAGGATTTTGAGAGTTGTCGGGACGAGGTAAGTACAGTTTTGTGTTATTGGGATATTCAATAAGCCCTGGAAAGGTTTTTAAATCGGTTTGTTTCTTCTATAATACGTATTTATTGTATGTTCGGGTCGAATCTTGCAAGCTAAATTAGTGTTGGTTAAGACTCAAGTCTTTTAAGTCCTCTGCTTTAAATTAAGACTCGACTCAGTTTATCAGACTAGTAATTAAGTCGAAATTCGAGTCCTTATCGAGACATGCGTAAGTATTTTGTAAAGACTTGAGCCCTTTAAAGAGAACTCTCAAATGATGTACAAAAGTTTTCTAAAAGGCATTGTGTCCACATTAATACGTCCCATAACATTCCACATAACATTTTTGACGAATACTGTCGAAGACTCAAGTAAGTTGTACTTAAAAAGCTCAATTAAAGACTCGACATGGGACTTAAAAGACTCAGAAGTTTGTTAAGCGCAGAATCGCGTAATAAGGAATCGAGTTCTTCAAATTAATATTTAAAAAGCTCGAGTTCTTGCCAAATCTAATCTATATTCCTACTTCTCTTTATTCAATTACGCTGAAACTTCACATACATTGATATCTCTGATCGCTGATCTAATGATGGACACAGGAGGTAGTCCTAGGAATTCTGTGATTTTAAAACAACGCATCCCAATCAGGTTGTTTCCATCTACAAATCTTAGGGCAGAATTGTATCCCAATAAATTCTTTTGGATTATAAGAACATGTTAAACTACTTTTAGGGGACCTGTAATGACCATATTTTTGTAAATATTGAATTTAAAATATGTTTTGGCACACGACCAAACTCGAAACGTCATTGAAGATTCTGATGACGTCACAACTCTCGGATTGACACTGTTGACAGTTAGGCGATAAACAACAAATGACAAATGTCTGTTGACAGTTCGTATCTTCTACGTGTGTATGTAGTTATGTGTCAAACTGTAAACTGTGACGTCCCACAATTTTCAAAGAGCGTTTTGGACGCGAAAGCATCTGTCAAAATATATTTTGTTAATTTAACATATTTAAAGCCGTTTTTAGAATAAAAGTTGAATTTTAGGGCAACTTTTAGTTAATATAGAACGTATTACAAGCGTTTCAAAAAAATGGAAACAACCCTATTGTATTTGGGTTCGTTAGATGAGTATTAGTTGTCTGTGAAAAATACAGTCAGCAATAAAACTTATACTAAAAAGATTTTTTTCAAGACCTTTCATCTTCCCTCCCACAGGCTCAATTAACCCCCGAGATCATGCAAGAATGGGCCCAAATCTGGGATTATGACTACGAGCTACAGAGAGAGGTGGGCTGCGCCATCTTCTGTGTGGCCAGGCAGGCCTCCTTACTGCTAGATAATAATCTCGTGGATGAGGACAAGTTGTTAGACGTCGTGAAGACTTTTATTATTGGTAAGATTTTACAGACCTATGCCAGGGGTCTCGTGTAACACGAGCTAATAATCAAAACATTGATTGTATACACGGAAAACGATAAAACGTTAGTTCATAAATTGAAAAAAAAGGTTTTCTCTTTTCCATACTAACTTAATATTCAACTGAAATAATTGTCATATACTAAGAAAAAGTGTCCAATGCCTCCAGTGCCCAAGGCTGAAAACGAACCAGCGTCCCCTGCTATCGCGGCAGGTGCCTGAGCCATTTGGCCACTCGGGTCACGGCGGCATCGGTCGAATTTTTCCAAGTATATGCATTGCAAGCCTTGAGCACTGGAGGCCTTGGTCACTTTTTTAGTATATGACATTTATGTCAGTTTATAATTTATATAATAGTGTTTCTACTTGAATTATAACAAATTAAAATATTTTCTAAAAGTGATTTAATTTGTCCTAATTTAATATTATTTTCAATGTACGCTATCATCAGTATAATTGACGTTGCTTACAACATAGCAAAATTCTCAAAACATTGCTTCTTAGAATAAACTTCAAAATGTACGAAAAATCGAAACACAAGTTATTTTTCAAATTCGCTGAACAAGTATTACATGTCCATGACATAGTAAAAAATCATGGAGTATGGAAAATATTTAGAAGTGGAAAAACATTTTCTCTTATTGTATGGACGACCACGTTCTTCTCTCTTAACAACACAATATGAACATTAGAGTAAAATTTAATTTGTGAACGTTACAGATGAGGATTTTGCACACAAAACAGTAGATCTGTACATGAACTGCGAGAAAAAGTACAAAGACATTGAAGACAACTGCAGCCGCGTCACCAAGACTTTCGGCTGCTACAGGGCCGACGTCAAGGAGGCTGGCTTCGCGCCCTACGTCGGCTTGATCCAAGATGCCATGAAGGAGATTTAAGACCCAACGGTGGAAATTGAACTTCGAAAACATACTGACAGGATCGACTTATGTTTGGCTTATATCTGATTTATACTACTTGCGTCTAATGAAAATTCCTATGATAGTTCCTACGAGTCTCTTTCGGCAAAAAATATTGATAAATAAATAAATAAATAAATAAATATTGTGGGACAGTACACAAATTGACTAATTCCCACAGTAAGCTTAATAAGGCTTATTACATAAATGACACATTTCTAAATAAATTGCGAGTAATTGTAGAAACCAATATTGTCTACAACTTTTTTTTACGCATATAAAAATGAAGTTTCTTAGAGACCATCATTCGACTCGAAAGGTATAGTCTCAGACCAGATAAAATAAAATAAAAATTTAGATGCCATAATGCGCATATCATTAAATACTGTAACTCTTCGGATTAACTTGCAACTGCAACTGTCAATAACCGAATAAAATTATTTCTTGACGATCATTAGCCAGTATTGTTTTTAATTTCAATATACCCAAGGGCTCATTTTTATTGGTCGATATAACTAATATCTCACAACTCCCACAATGGTAGCAATGTGCAAGGTGCTACATCCTCGACGTTTCTAGAAACAACCGAAAATTGAAAGCAAGTTTCCATTCAGAAAATCTCGAAATAAAAAAATATTAATGATTTTATATGTCACATGTTATTCGACACACAGAAGAAATATCTAAGAAAGCCCGAATCAATTAAGATGTTAACATGTTTTATAGGTAAAAAACTTAAGTAAGTCACCTGTGGTAGTTGTATGTGGTTGTGACGTGTTCGAATAGACATTTGTTTTGTTTGTGTGTGTCTTTTAAACATGTATTGTCTATTCGAACACGTCACAACTACATACAACAGGTGACTTACTTAAGTTTTTTACCTATACACTGCAAAAATTTAAATTTCTAAGAGCTTTTCGTATAGAAATTTGGCAACTTCGAAACTTTTCTTTTGTGCAATGCTATACTTGTGGGAAACATACAAGAAAATTTAGGACGCATCCTTAACTACTTTTGTTCGTAGAAAAAGAAAACAATGTTTATTATATAAATAATAAAAATGAGCCCTTACTTTAAAATGCACATATCGATCAATGTTAAATAGCTTGAGGTTCTCGTATTAATACTGTAGTTTTCATGACGTTCATTTCATTAAAGCACTTCATTATCAAGCCATTTAGATTATATTTTAGAACTGCAATAAATAGCTGCTCGAGTGGACCTAACTTGGTTTTAATCACACAATTACTACCTGCGTTTTTTCGCTCCTTTATCACATTTGGTGTATTCCCATCTCTCTCCGCCGGGCACAGATGGGAATAGGTGCTACATACAGATAATTCCCATCTGTGCCCGCCTCTTTTATGGCGGTGGTCACATATATGAAGCGGCACAGATGGGAATTCACGTCACGTCAATGGCAAACAAGCCATCAGAGCTCAATGAGGGTGCGAAGCGTTATTCCTCCGGAGTTGCAGACGTACATAGGCTACGGAGACTGCTACCCATCAGGTGGGCCGTATGCTTGTTTGCCAACGATGCGCGACGTAGTGTAAAAATATCACAAAACTCAGCTGCCTTCTGTCAGACAGCCGCTATCTCTATTACACGCGTGAAACTATATTGCTGTACAAGTGGGACAGAAATTTAATAATGCGCGTGCGATTTAGATATGAAATGACGGTTCAATGAACGAAATTATTCGTGCTTAGCGTCGTTACATGGACAATAAAAAAAAATACTTTATTGCACAATAAAAATAAGTACACATAAAATATATTATATTATATTCATTAAAATAAGTCCATTTATAAAACAAAAAAGTCACATTTGTACGTAACTCGGTGGGCGAGTCCGACTCACACTTTTTCTATCGTTTCCACTTTAACCTTTTACGGTTTTGTTTGGAGTCTGCCCTTACTAATATATGCAAGTGATTTTATCATGTTATTTATTTGCCTTTCATTGAAACGTGTAAAAATCCAATATTAAACTATAATTTCGAGCCTCCTACCTCCTTCTTAAAGACAAGAACAAAATATTCCTTAAAGTACACATAAAAAAAAAACACTAAAAATTCCTACTTTCCTTATACATTTGATTCTCTCAAGTCTCAGCCTAAATACGAATATGCAAATGAATCTAGTAACAACAGCGGTTTATTTTCTAAAAGTCCTTTACATGAAAGTTTCATATTTTAGATTTCCCCGGGGAATTACTGGAGTAGTTATTTATTATTTGAATATTAACAAGGGCTAGTGAATACAAAGACTGATAAACAAGAAAAGAGAAGAGCGTACTTCTATCTTAAAGGTCAGAAATGTACATGCAAGCCCTCTGGTGCTTTTCGTGTCCATTTGCAACGGTAATTGCTTAAGCTTTCAATTGACAGAAAAAAACACAAACATACGTCTAAAATGCGCCATTTTTTTGCACAAAAATATTAAAATTGCTTCTGTAATGAGCAAGTTTTGTTAAAACTAACTAAAAATAACGATAAAAAATGATAATATTTGCGATAAAGGGGATACACAGCCGTCTCGCTCACTCTCAGTGAGAGTGAGAGAAGAATCTGAACATAGGGCGCCTTAAATGCAAAATGATAAATACATAAAAATGACAAATACTACAACATTCTTACATATGTTCTTGCCTTTGCCCTTGTACAAGTACTTCTATATTTTTCTCTATGATGACAAGATGTCCCGTCCCGACAGCTCTCTGAAGTAGCGTACAAATGTGAGGGATTGGCGATCAGTACCCCTAGTGTAAATAAATTCGATTTCGAAACGTGACGTACGCGTTTGCTTTTAGTCTCATTTTGTATTGGATTTAGAACGAGCGCGCCAAGCGGGACGTTTTGGAAACTCAAAATCCTATACAAAATGAGACTTAACGCAAACGCGTTCGTCACGTTATGATGTCGATAAAATTAACTCTAGGGGTACAGTACCCCTAGTGTAAATGAATTCGATTTCGAAACGTGACGTACGCGTTTGCGTTTAGTCTCATTTTGTATTGGATTTAGAATGAGCGCGCCAAGCGGGACGTTTTGGAAACTCAAAATCCTATACAAAATGAGACTGAACGCAAACGCGTACGTCACGTTTCGCTGTCGAAAATGTTTACACTAGGGGTACAGTACCCCTAGTGTAAATAAATTCGATTTCGAAACGTGACGTACGCGTTTGCGTTTAGTCTCATTTTGTATTGGATTTAGAAAGAGCGCGCCAAGCGGGACGTTTTGGAAACTCAAAATCCTATACAAAATGAGACTGAACGCAAACGCGTACGTCACGTTTCGCTGTCGAAAATGTTTACACTAGGGGTACAGTACCCCTAGTGTAAATAAATTCGATTTCGAAACGTGAAGTACGCGTTTGCGTTTAGTCTCATTTTGTATTGGATTTAGAAAGAGCGCGCCAAGCGGGACGTTTTGGAAACTCAAAATCCTATACAAAATGAGACTTAACGCAAACGCGTTCGTCACGTTATGATGTCGATAAAATTTACACTAGATTTATTTAATTTATTTACTGACCGCTATAATTGCGTGTTTGTAGTTTTCAGATATATTTTATAATAATATGTATAGTTTTAAGGTCCAAAGGTTTTCTTAATTCGAAATTCTAACGTTTTAAAGTTAATTAAATTAAGTTAAACACCAATGGTCTTGGGATTGAAATTTCAGTGCACGATTAGGTATTGAATAAATGGAACCCGTATTAAGGAAGTCAAAGAAATATTCCTATAAACCAAACCGACAATCTACAGCGAAAATTACAATTTAAATTAACTTTGCATTACAACTTTGATTACTCTCTTAGAATTGTAGGGTTTCATTAGAAAAGGGTTTCCGGGATAATTAAAAAATCTGATAAGTGCGAGTGGGACTTACCACTGAGGGTTCCGTACTTTTTAGTATTTGTTTTTGTAACGGCAACAGAAATAATCATCTGTGAAAATTTCAATTATCACGGTTCATGAAATACAGCCTGATAACAGACAGACAGACGGCCAGGGGATTTAGTAATAGAGTCCCGTTTTTACCCTTTGGGTAGGGAACCCTAAAAATCTGGTATTTAATTTTTTAACTCCTTTTACATATTAATTACTTAAGGAACTCACGCTAGAACGATATTAGAATCATGTTTAGTTATCATGCGTCTCGCCCGCGCCAGTACATGTACGGACACATACGAACGAAATACACTATAACTAAATAACATGGTTCAAATGTCATTCTGATGTCAGTGTACATTCGAATTGGCCTGTCATATTAGATTAACTTTCAGCCCGATTCGAAGAATGAATAAGTCACGTTCAGATCTTGGACCGGTCTTTGATCGATAACTAAACGACATGTCAAAATTGACGTTTATTTCGATTCCGCTGTGATCCCAATAAGATCTATCTACGATATTTCTAACGTCAAAGTGACATTGGTTGCCCGAATCGAGCTGCTTCTGTCAATTAATTATACGATATACAAACGATATCTAAATGAGAACTTATCTAAACTAAACCATAACTTATCGTTATCCTATCACATTCTTCGAATCGGGCCGTTTCACTATTTAACTATTAATTCAAAGTTTCCTTTTGTTGGTACCTATTTACCCGAATCATAAACAAAATAAAATAATATTTTTTTTACTATATCATAAACCACATCGTCAGATATTATATCTGACAAAAAAATTAAAAAAATATTTTCCAAAAAAAAAAACTTGACAGGCCGCTGAGGAAATATTATCCAAAAGTAATAAAAATTGAGAACCTTCTTGGAAGCAGGTTAAAAACATCAAAGAAAGTTAATCCCCTTGTACAAATAACCAAAAATAAAAGAAAAGCCGTAAAAACAAAAATAAGCTTAAAACATTTCCATAATACACACGCGGCCAGTAAAAATAACACGTTTGCGGATTGTAAACGCTTTCTTGGTTTACTTTTTGCATTGCCCCCAGTGGAATCGAAGTTAGGATGCAAATGCGGTGACTTTTTATGATGATGGTAAAATTCTGTAGGTATATAAAATTGTGTTCATATACACAGAGTAGACAATATTTGCATCTAAAGCCCGATTCTGATTTAAGTATTTGTTATGGTTTTAATCGTGTTTTGATAAGACCTTTGAGACCGCTCATGCTGATTCATACTCGTACATGCGTTATGACAAAGTCGTGCATGTGATGCGCACCAATTACCAAGACAATTGTCAAGGTCGTAGCAAAACCATAACAAATCGTTAAATCATAATTGGTATCCTGCAGTCAGGCCCATACTGTAATTGGTGTCTTGCAGTCAGTACCATACTGTAATTGGTATCCTGCAGTCAGTACAAATATCAAATATCAAACATTTATTCAGCAAATAGGCCACAGGGGCACTTTTACATGTCCATTTTTACAAACAATAAATTAAAAAAAAAACAATTACAAATATCGAATCTATGAAATAATAAACCATACTGTAATTGGTATCCTGCAGTCATTACCATAATGTAATTGGTATCCTGCAGTTAGTACCATACTGTAAATGGTATCCTGCAGTCAGTACTATACTGTAAATGGTATCCTGCAGTCAGTACTATACTGTAAATGGTATCCTGCAGTCATTACCATACTGTAATTGGTATCCTGCAGTTAGTACCATACTGTAAATGGTATCCTGCAGTCAGTACTATACTGTAATTGGTATCCTGCAGTCAGTACCATACTGTAATTGGTATCCTGCAGTCAGTACTATACTGTAATTGGTATCCTGCAGTCAGTACCATACTGTAATTGATGTAAAATATTTATTATAGAGACATATTTTGATAAGCTATTAGAATAATTCTTATCTGTATGTTGTAACCCATCTTTTATATTTTACCGGTAGTGAAAAGATATTATGATCTGCCTCTGCGTAAAAGGCGTTAAGATTTTCAATCACTATTTTCATTCGGGTTTGAATTTCAAGGACAAACGGGTGCAATTCAATTCAATTCAATTTAAAAAAATATATTTCAGACTACATGCCCATAAATAATCACAAAAACTAATAACAAATTCAAATAAAAATAAAAAATCTTGTCAACGACTAAAAATAAAAAATACAATACAATAAAATTACACACTTTGTCAAAAACAAGATAAAAGAAATACATAAAACCAATATCGACCTTTAAGTTTTGAAAGAATATATTTTTATTAAACTGAACTGAAGCGCTGCATGGCCTAGCGGTAAGAGCGTGCGACTTGCAATCCGGAGGTCGCGGGTTCATACCCCGGCTCGTACCAATGAGTTTTTCGGAACTTATGTACGAAATATCATTTGATATTTACCAGTCGCTTTTCGGTGAAGGAAAACATCGTGAGGAAACCGGACTAATCCCAACAAGGCCTAGTTTACCCTCTGGGTTAAAAGGTCAGATGGCAGTCGCTTTCGTAAAAACTAGTGCCTACGCCAAATCTTGGGATTAGTTGTCAAGCGGACCCCAGGCTCCCATGGGCCGTGGCAAAAATGCCGGGACAACGCGAGGAAGAAGAAGATATTTTTATTAAACTAACAATAAGTAATATAAACAACAAACAATAAAATTAGGCCTTAACCTGAAAATAAAAAAAATTAACTATAAATAGAAAATTTGCCCCAAATCGCAGCATGCTCAGAAGGCTTGCAGCATTGCCATGTTGTATGGCAATGCTGATCCGCTGTGCTAGATATGACTCAGCCCTCTGAGAGTCTACCGCGAATACCGAAGTTCGCAAATTGCACGCATATTTCCCTTTTACCCCAATCAGGGCGTAATTATAGTGACAGAGAAAGATGCACGCAATTTGCGAACTTCGGTGTTCGCGGTAGGCCCTCTGGTCATGCGTCAATAATTGAATTAATTTTGACATCCCTCGCACTCACCACGGGAATATAATGTATAATTTAAACTCGTTAACAACTTCACTCGATCGTTGTCTCGCAAATTTCAACAACTTGTTGAAACATGTCACGTTGCGCAATTAAATAACAATTAATAACTCTGAGTTTGAGTGTGAATATAAAATTAACGGCACACGGTGGAATTAAGTACTAATGTGTAATTGCATGAAGGAGAACGGGAAGTGTTTGATGAAATTAAGCAGTACTGGGTTAACTTTACACAATTTTGGGAACAAATCAAATTATTTTTATCAAATATTTTGATTTGTTTTGGGTTAACCTTTTATATATCTAATGTTGGTGGTGTTTATAAACGGTTTTTAGGGTTCCGCACCCTAAGGGTCAAATGGGACCCTATTACTGAGACTCTGCTGTCCGTCCGACCGTCCGTCCGTCCGTCTGTCACCAGGCTGTATCTTATGAACCGTGATAGTTAGACAGTTGAAATTTCTACAGATTATGTATTTCTGTTGCCACTATAACAACAAATACTAAAAACAGAATAAAATAAATATTTCTTTCCAATCTCGAGGTTCTCATCCATTCACCGAAGTTAAGCAACGTCGGGCGGAGTCAGTACTTGGATGGGTGATCGTTTTAATAGATAATGACACGGAACCCTTCCTGTGCGAGTCCGACTCGCACTTAGCCGGTTTTTTTAAAGTATAACATATTTATTTAATTTAACTAATAATGTGGTTAACTCTCCGTTCCATAAATAACATTAACTAGAATGTTAATTGAAATTACCTTCAAGAAATACTATAAAATTGTACACTCACTTAATTCACTTACATAGTCATGTTTTTCTTTAAACACATGTATTTTAATTTCCTCGTACTCGAAGTCAAACTCGCGAGAAAGGTGTCATTTCAGCCTCGGACTATTGGAGCTCTCATTGCGTTCGAGCGCCAAACCAACCTCGACTGGAATGAATGCCTTTGCATAGCATTTGGCATGAAAACTTAGCGCAATGGGACTGTGTGACATCCTACAGCGCCATCTATTTCATTCGTCACATAATAAAATCGAGCGTTATTTTGTGGTAAAACAAAAACATTACTTTTGTTACTCCGCGAAATAATGACATGGTAACCCGTTATACTTTGCATGCAATTAATGTTCCCTCCTACCACGAAAATAATACGCAAATAAATCTAATAAACAACCACCAAAAGTAAAAAACTCGACACGTTAGCTCTACGAGGCATCATCAGGAGATGCTGACCCGGGTATGTCCTTAAACTACGTCCAAAAGAAAAGTATGGGAATTACATCTCGCTTTTTGTGGTAGGGCACAGCACAGCGGATGTCATTCCAGATCTAGAGCAGAGTCCATCTGGGAAAGTATCACCACCTTACAGAAAATCGCAGCCAAATAACACTAGACCCTACTCATAGTGTGTGTTCCTGCACGTGAGTAAAGTTGCCTGAGCTCAACGAGGGTGCGGCTCGTTAGGGTCGGCAACACGCATATAACACCTCTGGAGTTGCGGGCTTGCTTAGGCTACGGAGATGGCTTAGGCGGGCCGTATGCCTGTTTGCCGCCGACGTAGTATTTTAAAAAATGCTGAAGATGTTGACGGTCTGGACGCCAGACCGACAACATCAACGCAACCGAACGGAAAAGTATTGTTGAATGTTGATTGACGTAGCATGTACAGTCAGCATCAAATACTTTGTAGCAGCCAAATACCCTACTCATAGTATTGTGTTCCTGCCGGTGAGTAAGGTTGCCAGAGCTCAACGAGGGGGAGGGGGGTTTAGGGTCGGCAACGCGCATGTAGCTCCTCTGGAGTTGCAGGCGTACATAGGCTACGGAAACTGCTTACCATCGGGCGGGCCGTATGCTTGTTTGCCACCGACGTAGTATTAAAAAAAATATATTTCGGTACGCCATACTAAATATATGGTGTACCGAACTATTTGGATACTTTAGTTGCTACAAAGTATTTGACGCTGACTGTACATGTTTTCGTTTTAACTGCCCCATCTACGGCTACAATACAATACAACTACACTACTTTATATCTTTTATTCTAATCGTTTTACTTCCAACTCCTTTATATAATAGTACCTGGGCGACCGAGCTTTGCTCGGATATAACTATTTATTTTAATATGGTGGTGTATAGGTAAAAATCTTAACTACTTTTTTTCTAATTTAAACTTGTCTAAAACAATAAAAAATTATATATAAACTTGAACATATTTAAAAAAAAAGTTAGTCGCCGGGCGAGATTCGAACCGGTAACACTCGTTTAGCAGTCCGTGTCTTAACCCGCTGGACCAGATGGACAGTGGCCGGCAACACGAAATTAGCGAACATATTCTGCGTCGAAAGAAAAACGCATGAAAACTCGAAAACACGCGTTTTCTCAAACATAAGACTAATCTAGATAGATTGTATACTACCAAAAACCCCCATATACCAAATTTCAGCGAAATCGTTAGAGCCGTTTCCGAGATCACAGAAATATATATACAAGAATTGCTCGTTTAAAGGTATAAGATATGATGTAAAGAACTAATAATACCTACGATCTTTATTCCAGAGATAACATAACACCTACAATTTTGATTCTAAGTATAAACCTAAAAATCTCCCAAATGATAGACAAGGCTTTGCCTAGACTACAAATCACCATTTAATTTTACTGTAGACCTTCCCTTTAAAGTTATAAGGGTTATTATGCTATAGCCTCATCTGATCATAGGTTCCATTGCCGATGCCTTGCACGTACATATCAATCATAACTCAAGGTACTCTCAACATCGAAAATAACAAAAAATGACGTTTTATTTGTGAGGGTTCTGCTTCAAACAATTTGTTTGAGTGGACACGGCTCGTAATGCATTCTGCATGCATCAATTAATGCGAGCGGTCGTATCATCGAGTTGAAAATCATCGCTGCAGCCTCCGACCTGTGGCATAAGGCTGAGCTCAAAGCCTTTTTCCTGGCACACTTACTTAATGTATTTAAACTAAAGTTAAAAGTTTAGTTAAACTAAAAGTGCCTATGCCAGATCTTGGGATTAGTTGTCAAGCAGACCTCAGGCTCCCATGAGCCGTGGCAAAATGCCGGGACAACGCGAGGAAGAAGAAGAAGACTTTATTTAATGTATTGTTTGCACTTGATTATCTGTGTTCTTGATTAAGAAAATTGTTTATGTGTTCGAAAAAAAATTGCCTTTTTTCTATAAATATATCCTTATCAGATGTTTATGTCAAAACACCACTTCAATCAACTTGGTGGCAGTCCTCAACTGTGCGTTTCTCCAAAACATCCTACCTCACACAGCTAAACTGTGGCCCGCTCTATTTCCGGACCGATACGACCTTGAAACCTTCAAGAAAAGTGCGTACTCTCGTCTTAACACTCTCAGTACCAAGTACCCCAATACAAAAAGAACACCTATCGTGATACAGGTAGTGAATCTGTTAAAGGCTGCCAACTCACTTTGCGTGAAGATTATTACCATTACTAATATTACTATAACTAATACAACAATGGATGTACTTGCAGGTACCCTGATCTGACCGATCCTTCACGATGTGTCCCCACTACCTGCGGTGTTGCCAGTTATAATGTTATTTTCCCAACTACCCCTGTATTAATCGGGGTAAAGTAATAATGTTGCCTCATTTAAATTATTATTCAACTGCTATCTTTAATGAAAACATAAATAAATCATGACATTTGCAACCCTTCTGGTTTTGCAGGTGTCCATGGGTAACGGGTATTGCTTTTTATCAGGCGACTCGTCTGCTGAAAAGGAACCTTTTTCATTGGATTTTTATGCGGAACCCCAGTACTAGTGTGTTCGCAAATCGCCTGTTTCCCATTGCCCTCACGTCCTCAGTAAATAGCTACCGAGGACGATTCGGCCTATTCCGATACATCTACACTTAGGAGCAATGAAAATCGATTATTTCGTATGGAAATATCCATATAATATGACCCGTTTTTAATGTCATTGCGTGTGGCTCGTGAAGCTTTAGTGTCGGCATTATAACCTAAATGGCACTAGAAGTCTAATATTAAAAACATGAAGTATATGCATCTGTGACATTATTTTACATCCACAGACTACTTACGACGTTTTCTGAGTAAAATATCTCAGAAACTAAAAAAGTTAAAAATAAAATTATTTTACTATAATGTAGAACGTACATTTTTTAGGCTATTTCCGTAATAAAACCATTTTTGACATATAGTCACATGTTGCATTATTTTACCAAGGGTAAGATATGTAGGATAGCTTTGTTAGGTTGCTTCAGGTGCCCGATGGGTAAACTGTCCAGAAATCCGTCGAATCAGTAGACGAGATAATGATTTTCACGTTTCACGATGTGCCTAGGAATTTCTTGATCTGGCGGATATTATGATCGGCCGCCGACATGTATAGGTACTTTAAAAATGTTACAGTATTATTTTTACTATAATGTATAAAATCTATCACATCAAAATCACAGTTTTTTTTTGTCATATAAGTAGTTCCCAATTTAAAAAAGTTAAGAGTTGCATAGCGCGGTGGAAACTTACATAAAGTTTGCAACATCGTGTTATTCTGGAAGAAGAGGGAAAGAACTTTGAACTACACTTTATTGTATGTGTAAAGAAATCTTTGAAACTGGCGAAGTTAAAATTATTACTAGATTTCAAAGAAATTCGTTACTTATATTTTACAACAGTTTCACCGTTTTTATTTTCACCTATTTAATTTTTATTAAATTATATATTGCAATGACACTGCTTCTCAATACGGTTTACTCTGTACATTCCTCCTTACGTTTCAAATGAGCCCAAACTCGATAATATTAGCGTTTTTTCGTAACGGACTTCTGACCTTTCAACTGCGTCGTTAGATCAGCTCCATATCACCAAATTTTTGCGTTATAACCAAAAGTAGAAGAATGTATACCAAATCGCGGCACAATTAGGCACTAGAACGTGATATGACTATATATTTAACTACTATTATGAATTACGATATAGGGTTCAACAAAATAATCAGACATTAAAACTACTTTATTTACGATTCAATAAAATAAATACATACGTAGACGTATACCTATGGGCTAGCTAATAGTAGCTACACTGCAGCCCATACAATAATTTAATGAAATAAGTAAAATAACTTAATAAAACTTATCTAATTCTAACTAATGAAAAAAAAACTACTGTAACTTGCATCCATCATTCTTGTTAAAAACTCGATCTTATCATGTAATCCAAACTCATAGTTATAATATAATATTATTCATACACTCATTACAAGCCTCAATTCGCTATTAATTCTTTAGTTTAATCTGTAGTTTTGACTTGTACATTTATAAGTAAGGGATAAAACGTTAATTAACTAATTGATGCTTGTAAGGTTTTATGGAAATGAAGTAACTCTGGTTTCCTAAGATATCGTAAGGCTTCAAACATATTCAAACAATTATCGTTTACAAATTAATTCAGTGGCGAATTTGCAGTGTTAGCCTCCTTAGGCCCCAGTAGTAACTACAAGCCGGCCCTTTCTCAGCACCCATCATTTTAGCCGCCTTGCTGCCCCCTCTTTTGTCTCCGTAGGCCTGGGCCTACTCTGCTCTCTATTTACTCCTCCAAACATTTAAGTAGTTGGATTTCCGAACTATTATTAAGTAGTAAAAGTATTTCTTAAAACGAAATACTACTTTGGTACATAATGTTCAGATCGAACCATACAACATTCTTCATCAATCCTCGACGTTTGACATTCTTTAAACTAAATAATTATACAATAAAAACCAGTGTTCCTAAATCTATCGTATACCATCTGTTAACTGAGAATTTTCAGGTATGACAACACAGATAAAAAGTTTAAAATCTTTAAAATTAAATGGATCGTATAAATCCAATAATATTGGATTTATACGATCCAGGAATGCAGATGATATATTATATCATCTGCATTCCTAATTAAAGTTTGTTTGCCGTAACTTTTTTCTGAGATAAGTCTTAAACAGCTTCAGCATCTGACAAGCTCTCTACTTCTATAACATGTATATGCTTCTTCTTCTTCTGTATCCCATCAAACGCCTGTTGAATCTCCTCTAACGTCTTCCCTTTCGTTTCAGGAACGAAGAAATAAACAAAGATAGTTCCAACTATGCAAGTAACCGCAAAATGCCATAATGTCCAACCAGTCTTTACATTAGCGACTAAATTCTGGTACAGCTTTGTGACACCGAAGGCCAGGAACCAATGGAAACCAGCTGTTATCGCTGATGCTCTCCTAGTCACATTAGCAGGGAAGATTTCTCTCATCATTAACCAAGGAATAGGTCCAGCACCCATGGCATACACGATCACGTAAATGCAGAGAGTGAAAAGAGGTACCCATGTGCTGCTATCTTGAATTCTTCCAGCGTTCATATGGTAATAGATTGCTAAGGAACCCAAGCTGAGAGCCATAGTCATGAAAGAAATCATTAACAATACTCTTCGTCTAAATGACCTGAGGAGCATAGTTGAGAAATATGTTGAAGAAACCAAGCAGAATCCTAGAATTATCGCTGCTCCTGGCGGATTTAGGGAGATTGAGAAATCCTTGAAGATCTTCTCTGTATAGAAAAGGACAGGGTATATGCCGCTCATCTGTTGAAAGATCATGAGGCCAAAAGAGACAAACAGTGCTTTCAAAGTCGATCTCGTTTGGAAGAGTTGTTTGAATGTCACTCTGTTCCTCGCATAGTTTCTGATTTGTTCTTTCAGCGCTTTGAGTTCTGCGTCGATGTCATTGTCAATGCCTCGGAAGTATCTCATGGCAGCTTTGGCCTCGGCGTTCTTTCCCTGGGACATGTAGTAGGCAGGAGACTCGGGGAGGAAGATGAAGGCGATGAAGAACGCGGTTGGGATGCTGGCGCAGAGGATGGAGAGCCAGGTTGTACTTTGCACCATACCTGGTAAGATAAAATATTAACCATATTAAGAGTTTTCATGACCTATACTACTGCAACGATGCAAGTACTGATATTAAGAAAATGTCCATTTTACACAATTTAAATGTCCTTGTTTGCGTATTTTTTTGTTGTTATTTTTATATTGTATCTTGCCAGTATCCTAATTTAAAATTGTATTAAGATATCTGTCTAAATATATTAGAATCACACTAGCGATAAACTTAAGAGTACTACGTGCATAATACTTTAAAATATCGGCCATGATGCTGGAAAAATAAAAAGTTACATACCAATGATATATCCAAACAGTATTCCACAGGAGAAGTGCACATGGTAGAAATTGGCCAGCGTGGGCCAGAGATGCTTCTCAGCGATATCGGCCACGTAGGGCGGAATGGCCACACTGAAGGCACCCACGGCTACTCCGCCCACGAACCGCCCCACGTACAAACCGTACACGTTCGGACTGGAAGAGAAACAGGTGATTAATGGCCAAAGACAACGGCTGCCTCAATAAAGTGGAGTTGCCATGAAGCGCCATGCGCACAGACCGTAAGTGTATAGGCTATGGAGAAGTGATATCATCTGCTTAAGTTCAATATTATTGCCGTGGCAAAGTAGTTACAAACGTGCAGTGCAGCTATAAAAAAAAATGCTGTGCAAAAGAGTTCTGAAAAGTAAGTATTTATCTTCAGAATCTGTTCAGGACTATCCTTCTCAAAATTTACGATTTTTTGTCAACACCATAAATCAGAAAATTCTCTTATCCAACCACAAGTATGGCGTCATTCCAGCGCGCACCAACTACGCTCTTAGCGATAGAACGCAATCGCTGTGGCAGCATACGACTAGGAAGAGATGATGAATGATGAGGCAATGGATGATGCGATTCATGAGTTAAATAAAATGTAACACAAACTAAATACCTTGAGCCAACCATGATCCAGGACACAAGCAGTGGCAGTGCGAGGTACAGCAGAGTCTTCTTCCTTCCGAAGTACTCAGATATGAGTCCAGCAGGGATGGAGCCAAAGACTGCGCCCAGGCATAGCAGGGAAGCCACCCAGGATGCCTCGGACTCTGTTAGCTGGGAATAAAAAAGATTTTTTGCTATTATAACAATCATAATCATGCAGTTGTCTAAAGACCATTCTGATTCAGACTACACCAGCATTACTGTTGCAGTCATGCGCCGCAACATTGATACGGACTAAATTGCTGCCGCAAATGTCAAAAATCCGGCCGCTATCATCAATCTTCTTAGCCGTATCCGGCAATGGCGACTCCATCAACAATTCTTATGGTTTATGAAATGCCCTAATGTGACTCGCACAAACTTTGTCTTGAAAATGCGGTCACACGATATGCAACACCCGCCGTCAACATTGAATTTGACGTTTGCAGAAGTAATGCATAAAATGGGTGAAGTTTAGCACGCATACGTCGCGTGGTCGCTAGAGATAGTGCAGTCAGTGCTCCTGTTGGCGATCCTCAGAACAGATCGATACATGTCGAGCGATTATTGGATTAAATAAGACGTGAGTAACCCGTTTAAAATAACATTAATGTATGTTGGGGGTCTCACGAGAGTTTTATATTTAACGCGTACCGTTTTTTTAAAACTGAATTGAATTGTGTATTGCATTTTCGGCCCGATTCGAAGAATGATTAAGACACGTTTAAGATCTTTTTTTTTTTTTCTTGGACAGATCTTTAAAAGATCGATATCTAAACGACATGTGAAAATTGACGTTTATTTCGATTCCGCTGTGACCCCAATAAGATCTATCTACGATATTTCTAACGTCAAAGTGACATTGGTTGCCCGAAACGAGCTGATTCTGTCAATTATACGACATACAAACGATATCAAAATGAGAACTTATCTAAACCAGAACTTATCGTTATCGTATCTCATTCATCGAATCGGGCCGTTCAACAAAATGTTTTCCCCAAAGAAAAAGTTACGGAAAACTGAGAGCCGTGACGACGAGCTGACTCGTTAAGCTTACAACGTCGCTCGTCGGTGACATGGGTATGTGTACTTTCGTAAAGGATGACTCACATTAAAACGGTCCGGGTCCTGGCCGAGGCATCCGTCTCTTCGTTTTCTATAGAAAACATCACGTGATCACCGGTCATAGAAAACGAAGTGTCGGTTGCCTCGGCCGGGTTAGGCCCGGACCTGGGCCGTTCTAGCGTGAGTCATCCTTAAAGATACCTTTCGGATCCAGACTGCACCAGTGTTTCTGCAGCAGTATTGCGGTGTGATATTACTGTCGTAAATTGATCGATGTCGGTGTCCGGATTTCTGACAGAAATGTCGCGCTGCAATACTGCTCCAGTAATGTTGGTTCTGTCTCAATCCGAACGGTACCTTTATACACGGTGTTTAAGTCCGTTAACTTCGGAGTTAAATTAAATACATTTTTTATGTCGTAAATTAATAGTAATAAAGATGTTGTTGTAACTCGGACATTATATTTAAATCCACCAAACAATTGAAAACTTTGACATATCGATGACATTTCGAATATTGATCGTCCGAGATAGTACTTACATTTAGTAGCAATGTATAAACCTCCTTATATCTATGGTATAAACTCATACTAAACACTAATCACTATGTAAACAGGCCCTAAGGCAAATGTATACGCTTGTAGGAGCCTTATCAGCAGCTCTTAGGAGCAAAATGTAGTTAATTAGAATACCGGTTTCTTTGAGGAAGTTACTTAATTTAAGTTCAGGAATGCACCCTTGAAATTAACTCTTCTTTCTCGCGTTGTCCCGGCATTTTGCCACGGCTTATGGGAGCCTAGGGTCCGCTTGACAACTAATCCCAAGATTTGGCGTAGGCACTAGTTTTTACGAAAGCGACTGCCATCTTACCTTCCAACCCAGAGGGTAAACTAGGCCTTGTTGGGATTAGTCCGGTTTCCTAACGATGTTTTCCTTCACCGAAAAGCGACTGGTAAATATCAAATGATATTTCGTACATAAGTTCCGAAAAAGTCATTGGTATGAGCCGGGTTTGAACCCGCGACCTCCGGATGTTCTTACCGCTAGGCCACCAGCGCTTTTTCCCTTGAACCCTTGAAATAACGGACTTTAAAAAAACACCGTGTAAAAAGCAGTCATCGTTGCATATGAACATAAAAAATACCTAAAATCTGTAGATATCTTATTACCAACAATCAATTGGGCCGCTCCGTAATTACTCGGCAACTTTTTATGAGGTTTCTTCGCGGATCCATCTTCATTAGAACTTGTTGAGGAGTTGCGGGAAATGTTTTTTGATTACTACAGTATAATGTAAAAAGCTGAGTGAATAGTACTTGTAAAAATAAACAGATACAAATAAATTTTCTTTACACATTAATAATGCACAATAAAAATTTTGACCTTATAGGGTAAAGTCAATAGTCAGTCTTTTAACGAAATTTCTAAGTTCAAGATCATCAAATTGATCTATAAATTTTAAAAGACAGAAACAAGTGTTAGAAATACGGTTTAATTTATAGTAAATATTATTAATAAAACACCTTTTGCCATCAAATAATTTTTATTTTGATTATAGTGGCAAATATTAAGTAAAAGTACGGCCATTGATTAGCTTACTACAGTATTAGAATGAGGCATCCGTTGTGGTGTTCCAGGATTCATTTAAACACTTATTAAAATAATTACTAATGTTATGTAAGTTAAACATATACCATAATTCATTTAATAATAAGAAAAGAATTTACAATTGTTTAAAAGTGGTAATAAATGTAATCTTTGTTTAATAGTTGTTACACCAAGAATGTAAATTAAAAAGGATTATTTTGGCGGGCAATATGGCGTCGCCTATGTAAAATATGGCTGTTGTTTTTTGTGTTAAATTATATTAATATTCGAAGCATTGAATAGTTGTTTAAATTATATCACAAGAAACATTGTTTAAAAATGATAGGTATGTTGCGGTTTTTGTAGTATTACGGCACTAAATCAAGGTCACGGGCGAACAGACTTACCTACTAAAACCTAAAATCTGTATGGTTTTTTACATCAGAGGGAAAATCTGTTTTTCCCTTAGGTAGATCACTTAGACAGGAGTCGCCTTTAAGAGCTTACTCTTCTGCCGACAACCTTGCACAATTGTGCATGCTTTTATATGGACTGACGTTTAATCTGACATGGCTATTTGTACGTTACATACGAGTATCTCAAAATGCAGCCCCTCCACCGCAAAAATCAGCAGACTGTTTTGTACAGTTAATGACAGACATAGCGTCTCCAGTCTAAGTGCTCAAAGCTTTTTCCCTATACATAAGCATTAATGATGAGTCCCATAGTACCTAAATCTTGTTTGTATACACCGTGTTTTTGTTTGATTTCCGTTAATTTCAAGGGTGCATTCCGGAACTTAAATTAAGTAACCTAACCTAACTTCTAATTAACTCCATTTCGGAGATAATCCATAATTTATTTTTTATCTTATAAGGTTCCTACGAAAGTGTACACTTTCCTTAGGGCCTGTTTACATATTGATTAGTGTTTAGTACGTGTTAATTTGCTACTAAATAGTGTTGAGTTGCTCACTCGTGAGGCACCTCATTTGTACCACTCACTTTGTTAAATTGTCGCAGAACTTCACACCGCATAAATGTCATACATCACTCCTCAATTAATTTTACTCATTTACTCGCGCGCATCACACACAGCTCTTACCACTCAAACACTTCAAATTTAAAAAAAAACTCTCAGCCTTTCAAACTCACTCGCGTTCCTCACAACTCGCAAGAGAGTCGCGAGGCGCTCGGTGCTCGCCGACATTCAAATGAAGAAATGAGTCATTGACGTCATCGTATTCATCGCTCATACTATCAACTGCCCAACTACAAACCTTATTGCAAGGACAAAAGGTCCACCGAGAAATGCGTTGTGTTTATACCATTCACTCGCCTCACTGTGACATCCCCTCAAAAATCCTTTCAAAATGAAACAATGAATTGGATTTACCGAAAGAGGGAGTGAGACAGACACGCGCCGTGCTTCAATAACACCTCATCGAAAATACGTTAAAAATGAAACACGAAAGAAAACAAGCGTAAGCGTCCGCAAGCTTACATACATATTACGCCATTTTGATCCTAGCATTGCTAAGTTACTTGTCAAAAGCGAAAAATCTAAGTCGTCAAAGAACCTACCGAAGAAAGTTTTTTTTCTCTGTCGCACTTGTAATTTCATACGTAAGTGCGACAGCAAAGCAAAACTTCGTGGTTCGCGGTAGGCCTCCATATTTGTTAGCTGTTATTGTACTAACGCGCATACCAGTATAACCTGACCTCAAGACTCATATTGCTGGTGTCATGTATAATCTGAATCAATTAGACTGGACAGTGAAATGGTTACTTGATAAGCGATTGAAATGCCAACCAAGTCTCACTGGGCATTTACGAAGCTTGCTTAAAAACAGTTATCGTTTAAGAGACCAAAATATTATTTAAATTATTGAAATATAATATAGTGGCGTACACAAAATATGATAATTTACATTAGTTTATTAATAAAAAAAGTAAATATATAATTTGTATAGGTGAAATAAACATGTACATTTTAACGATTTGAATTTGTAATACTTTTTGTTAACGTGCTTCGTAAACTATTTCGATCATTTATGATTTTGACATATTTATAATACGAGAAACTCGAAAAAGTTGTTCGTAATCTTTAGTTGTGTTTTATAAATAGTGATCAGTGACCATTCTTATAATTATGCCAAAATAACAATATATTAACATTGTTTTCGCGATAAAATATACCTGTGGGTCTTTCGTTGTGTCTTTTGCATACAAAAATCAAGTGTATATTACACGCCGGTGGCATTACCGCGCGAACGTTATTGAGGCTTTCGTTTGTTATCATATTACAATGATATTATTACTGATAAATGATGAGGTGGTAAGTTAGTAATTTCTATATAATAATGGTACAAACAATATTGGATTTGTTCTCCTTAGTTTGTTAATTGTTTGTTTGGTAGTTTATGGTTAGTATTTATTTCAATATATGAATGTTAAACTTAAAATGATATCAAGTAGCAAAAATTGATACTGAACAATCTAACAATAAAAATAATAAACTGCTAAATTAGAACAAGTTTCATAAAAGCATCAAATTAAGTTGCAATAGGATGTATGTACTTTAACTCCTTAGTTTGATTCTTAAATGTATGTCTTCTGTTGTTAAAGTTCTGTTTTAAACCTCCAGAATTGCACTCCAATTAAATATTTAAAAGGAAGTTTAGCAATGCCTAAATATGTATTTACATTAAATATGGTTTGCTGCCGTTGGAGTTGATGGAATAGTCGATGCTGCAAAACTGCTAGTACCTCTCCTCATTTGAAGTAAGACATTGTAACACCTCATTTTAGAGAATGAGGTACTCATACAAACTCATTTTAAATTGATGTCCTACCCATCACTACTACTAAACGTAAGTACTATCTGGGTCGATCGATGTTTGAAATATCATTGATAATATGTCATAGTTTTAATTTTTTTGGTTGAGTTAAATGTATAATGCCCGTGTTAAAATAATGCTAAATGCAACATTTAATTAAGGTTAGCTGGAAAAGATCCCTAAAAGGGTTAAGTTCGCCTTTGTACTTTTTACTAATTTTATGTTACTTATAATACGTATTTTTGTACAATAAAGAGTTTACTACTACTTCTACTACTAATTGCTTTTTGTAAAAAAAAATCTAAAATTAAAAACCTATTTTTTTTTTTATTTCCCATGCCAATTAGTTTCCTTAAACGTACTTACTCATGCCCCGAAGTTAACGGAATTCAATAAAAACACGGTGTATAGTAAATGTCTATACAAACACTGCTTAAAATCAGGACACGATGGCTTCATAAATATAATATATGTATGTATGTATATGATATCTACTTTCCCCTAAAGCCGCTATGAGACATTTATTCATACAACCCACATATGCATACAGACATTTAACTCGGTTATTGTTCTCAAAATGCTTCGTTTTTCCAAGCACGTTCCTTTTTTCTACATTTGCGGTTCTCAAACTGCGTTACGAAAGCCCGGAGGAGCAGACATAACTGGAATATCTTATGCTCGGTTTAAACGTGTTTAGTTAACTTAGAGACTTTTACGACGGTGCTTCGGGGCGGAAGTTTTTCTTTACGAGTGGGCGGTAATATAGTTTAAGCTGGTGCTAGTTATTTGTTTGTAAATTCTTTGAAAAAAGCTTGTAAATGGAGACATAAGCGCTCCGAAATATAGAACTTATTGTTTAGCGATAAGTCCGCCTGTTGTTACCTACCAATGTGTATATTTTATCAATTTCTGTATCTGTTTTTTATGTAGTGTGCAATAAAGAATTTTATTATTATTTTCTTTATTCATTCAATATCTTAGGTTAGGATTTTTTATAATATGGATATAAAAGTAAAATATAAAAACACTTACAAAACAATACAAAAGATATAAACACATTATAAAAAACCTAACCTAGGGTGCCGCCAGCAGCGGGGCAGGGCCCAAGCTGCCGGTGGTCAGGGCCGCAGAGAGAGGAACCGACGTACTATACGCGCCGTGTCCAAAATTACTGCCTTCTGCATCTGACCCTTGATCCAGCCACCTAGCGAGAGTCTCTCTAGGTGTTGGTCGAGACTCTTCGCTATGAGACCGTTCGCTGACACGACTATCGGGACAATGATCGTCGAATCAACATCCCACATGGCGGTTATCTCGTGAGCCAAGTCTAGGTACTTACTGGACTTGTCCTTCTCGGCTTTCACGAGATTCTCATCATGGGGGATGGTGATGTGATGTGATTATTATTATTATTATTAACTTATAGGGCGAGTGACAAAAAACTAAGCGAGCTCATTCTTAAGCTACAAAATTAGTTACAGTCAAGTGTAAAAATATGGGTGTACAGTCAGCATCAAAAGTAGCGGATCAAATAACGTTTCATAAGTATCTACCATTCTGTAACAGCTTAACAAAAAGTGATGTCTTTAATATAGAACAACAAAGAGTATAAAAGATATATTTTTGAGCGCAAACTTTAAAAAATTATCTATATTCGGAAAAGTTAACCGGAATATCAGATACTTTTGGCGCGTTGTTTCATCCGCTACTTTTAATGCTGACTGTACACATCTTACTCAAAAATATGTCCCATAGCATCTTATTCCAGTGTAATAAGAGCGTAGTACCATATTTATGAGACGATTCTTTCGATACATATTTTTGCACTTGACTGTACAATTTATTTACACTGGCAAATTCCCCATGACAGTAAGGGCTTAATGTATACAGTGAGCACAGAAATAGCGTAACGTAATAGAAATAGTGTAACGTTCTTACGGTAGATGTCGCTAGGGTCCCCTAGACTCATATGGTGGAAAATTTGCTGCCTATGGATGAGGTCTTGGTGGCTCAGATGGCAGAGCGCTGGGGTATCGATCCAGAGGCCGTGAGTTCAAGTCTCACCCAAGACAGTAATTTTTCCACTTTTAAATTTATTCTAAGCTTAATAGCATCGTTCGCAGACGTTTCTGCTTATTAAAAATTAATTACTAGACGGTAATAGATACTTTTATACTTTAGAAATAATTATGAAAACTTGTTTAATTACTGTAAAGTAAAAGTAAAGTAAAAGTAAAGTAAAGTAATTTTTTTTTTTTTTTTAATCAGGGACAATTACATAAATTTTGTGGGTCACACTAGCCTGTCCCGTGACTCCACGTTTGCGTATTCTGTTAGAAACGACTTTCACATATATTTCACCTACACTATTTGTCATTATTACAATTTCAGGAATCGGTCATGCATTATACATAGTTTCATTATTTATTTGTCATCTCATATATTATCATTATCAATTTGATTCGCTATAAATAATTGAGATCAGCGAGTGTGTGCGCGCGTGTTTGTGTGCGCGCGCGTGTGTGCGTGTGCGCGCGCGTGTGTGTGTGTGTGTGTGTGAGTCTGTTTAAGCTACGAAATTATTTGCAGGATACTTTCAGCTTCTTTTTGTTCAGTGTCAAGTAGCCATTTTCTCACCCTAGTTTTTGCTAAGTGTATATAATAAGGCTAAACTGGTTCTAATCCTGGAATACAAGCAACGTTTGGGACTTTTGGGAGAGTTGAATAGATATATATAATAGGCTAAATAACCTTCCCAATGAACCTAATTTCATAATTAATAAAAATAATAATGAATATGGTAATAGGATCTGGTCCTCTTACATTCCAAAACCTCTAAACAGCTTTCCCATCCATGTAATTGAAAGTATAAATAATAAACCTAGTAATATTATAAATATGTAATTGTATTTTTTTTTTTACCCAAACTGTAGTGATTTCTATTTGGAAAACTTATCCAGGATAACAGATGTTTTGACGCATAGTTTCCGCTACTATTGATGCTGACTGTACACACAAGTAATTCAAGTGCAAGTGGTAAGTGCTAACGACAACAGTAGCTTACCTCATGCAAAGCCAGCATTACCTCAAGCAAAGTATGTTTGCCTAGGAATGTTTTTCATTTGTTTCTAGTATTTACTAAAACGCTTGAGACCTTCCTTATTGTTTAACCGACTTCCAAAAGGAGAGTTTTGGGGAATTCCACAAAAATGTCTACTATGTCGGGGATGTGACGCGTATGGCAGCTAACTTAACATGCAGACATCTGTATAATATAACGTTGACATATTAAATATATTAAACTGGGTCACTCATATACTTACGTATTTTAAGTCGACGATTGGTCGATATGTTTAGCTTGTATAATAGTCTGTGTCTCAAGGAAAAGCGTTGAATTTAAAACTCAATCATTAAACGTTATCAAGTAAAATATTGGCTTCTTAGCTTTATCAGAGCTGTTTCAATGATATGCATTAAAACAAGACATTGTACGCCAAACACTGGCTGATTATGACACACTTTAATGTAACATAATGATCATTTCTAATACTCACTTTCGTCATAGTACAAAGAGTGGGGAAGTAGGTTATCTTCATACAAACGCATTGCGCGCGGCTTGTATGTGTGCGCCATATTATCTATATGTCGCCGCACGCACACTCAAACAAAATCTCGACCCGTTTCTCAGTGCGCCAGGTCGAGGGTTTTGTTTGAGTGTGGATGCGGCGACGCATAGATGATTAAATACTATCGCGCCCATATACAGGCCGCGCGCGGTAGGTTTGTAATTTGTATGAAGATAACCTACAAACCGCGCGAGCTGCGTTCGTATGAAGATAACCTACTTCCCCACTCTTTGTACATACTATACTTTCGTGCAGGGATCGGAACCGGTTTTTTGGAAAAACTTTGAAATAAACATATATTTCGGTTTATTTTATACTCCAAATATAGGACTCGGTTGTGGTTTTTGATAACGACTTCGTATTATTAGATTGCCCAATTAGAAATGAAATAATTAACAAAGAACGAAAAAATACCGTTTCCGTTCTCATACAAAAAATACCGGTTTCCGATCCCTGCTTTCGTGTAGTAATTATTTGTATTTTTTTAAATATCATTACGTACCCGACACTTATTTAGAATGCCCCTTATGATGCCCAGGGATGTGTTTACAGAGTTGGTAATGTTAAAGTAATAATAAAGTGATAGTTCATGATGATATGTACCTCAAGTCTGGTTTCAGTTCCGTTGGTCGGCAAAGTTTGTTCCACTCGCATTTCGCTCGGTTCCTGAAAAACAAAACATTTTTAATCCTTAAAGATAAAGATAAAAAATATATCTTAGAAACAATTATATTTTTAATCTTTCAAAGGTCAGACGGGGCAAGCGCACCTGAAATTGGGGTCCCCAATGGGGTAAGAACCTACTCTGTCAAAGTTAGGGCTGTTTCAGCTTTGACAAAAAGCTTTCGTATCCGGCTATTCGGATATTTTCAATATATTATAGGGGTGTTTCAGCTCTGAACTGAATTTCATTAGGTAAGTACGAGTATATACTGAGCAACCGTTACCAACACAGAACACTACAAAAAATATGTGATAGCTGTGATGGCCTTACCATAGAAAACATAGACATCTGATCAGCCAAAGCATAGAGAAATAAGTAACATAGACTGCTCACTCCATACATCAGTTTTGGTACCAAAACACTTATTATTTTCGTAGTCGACATCTAACATCGAGTAGCGGAATCATCAGTACTTCTACTTGATAATAAATGTTGCGGCGAACGAAAAGTCTAATGCTGAACAATTTTCAGCTAATATTATAACCGTATTAACCGGAACTCCATTTTCAACTCCTGCTTGTAATATTAGTTGTAAATTGTTGAGGAATACAATTTTCGTCAGTCGCGACACTTCCGTCATCTAGTGTCAAGTAGCGTTAGCGGTAGCGCCTTGTTTAGATTTTTTTATCGATTCAACTATTAGAAAATGTTCAAAATGGCGGCGTCATAGGGATTCATGAGATCTACAGCTCACAAAGCCATTATTATTGTAGAGGTCTACTTTCAGTAGATTGTTTTTATGATATATGATGCGAACGAGCAGATGAACCGCTTAACGGTAAGCAATTAACGTTTCCCATGGATACCTGCAACACCAGAGGGAGGAACCACCAGAGGATTGCAAGTTGACAGTCTTAAAGATAGGTGTGACGTTTACACAATAAAAGTGTTATTGCGAACTACCTGCAAGTCGACACTCCGTTGTCAAGTGTCATGGCGAGCAGATGTGTCGCAAAGCACACGATTACAATCTGTATTTTAATTACCACCTTCTCATACAACTGAGCCTAGACGTCACAATAGGATTACCGTCCTGAAGGTCTTATTGGCCCGGGAATACCGCAGTTCATTTCACATTTCAGCTGTGCCAACAAAATGGGCCGCTAGAATATAAAATCCACTGCAGTTGCGTTTCAACGTGTTATGATTAATGGTTGCGTTTGGAGACTGCAGTGCCGCAAACAAAATGTCGGTTTCGCGATTTTAATATTTTTGGCTATGAAACCGAGTAGTTTACTTTTCTATATTTTATATCATCATTTTTGTTAGAGGGGTGATCAGTGATGAAGTGATAATTTCTATAGAAAATTAAAATATCGGGCGCTTCGACCCGGCGTTAGTCATCCTAAAGACCAATCCAGACGGGGCAATTTTTGCCCAATCTAAATTGTCTGATCCAATCGCCAAATCAGGTGATACTAACCAAAGGACGCAAAAATTAAATGAGGTCGCCGATCCCACTTGATTTGATTTTTAGATCTTGACCGATCAAATCGAGATGCAGACGCAAGAGTTCCAATTTATGACGCTAGTATTACGCGTTTGGGGGCATTTTTTTTATAATTTCGACTTTCGTGCGCTCGAATGTCACCATAAATCTAAAATTGGTGAGTAAATTTTGTACGTATGGACGCTAGATGAGATGGACGTCAATTTTAAATCGGTCGATTTGATCATTCCGTCTGTAGGGGCCTTTAAAGCTATATAAATCCTCTAAGTATGAGATACTTCGCTATTAAATATATCCTTCTCGAAGCTCCCAAGACACATAGTCTACAAAACATCTAATAAATCTAATTACAAAAGTTCCCGCCACTAAAACCAAGTCTAAAATGCACTGGGCACTTTCAAAGTTGCATCGAAAACAACCCTTAAAACTGTCATACAGAGCTCAATTTAGCATTAAACTATAAACAACTATCTGTTTCAAGCGAAAATCAACTTTAACATACCTAACCTTAAAGCGTATATTTATTTTAAGTTCTAAGATAACGAAAAGCGTAAAATGGCAAAAATTACCTTTATAACAATGACATAAAGTTCAATTTCGCGAGAATTAGGCTGTTTTAAGCCATAAAATAGCGATGTCATAAGTCAGGATGTCACCGCATGCGGGTTTCGCCGTGGCAATATTTGTGTTGTATATTTGGAAATATTGCTCAAACTGTAAAAAGAAACGCATTGTTTTACGTTGCATCACAAAATAGGTAAATTTCTGTAATATTTATGCGACATGTGCCAATATACCTCAACTTGATAAGGTGTATTGGAATAACTTCGAAAACGGTGTAATTTTAAAAATAACAATCTACAACATATCTATTAAACTAGAAGAAATTTATCCTGTAGCAGTCGTAAGCAAAATATCTTGGTAACAGCTGCAGTAGGTACCTAATGTTCATTTTGCCAAAGTATGAAGTTATTTTTAATATAATAAACTGTACTTCTAGTTCATAGATTATCGTTTTTTTAGCATTAGAAAAAAGGTAAACAACCTTGACGTGTCTTTTTAATAAAAAAGTTTTCTTAAAAATCAATAACTATTACTCATAAAAGCAAAAAATGTAGATAATCATACATATTATTTATAATTGGTACATATTTGTCCTACATTTTTTCAAAAAGGTTTTCAATATAAAGACACGTCAAAATCGCTTACCTTCTTTCTAATGCTAAAAAAGCAGACCATAGTAGATATTTGTAATTTTCTAAATTATTCTGTTTTCCAAATAAAACCAATGCACCTTCCAAGTGAAAAAACGGTAAGATTTTTCAAATCAAATATCTATAGGATTTTTTGTTTGTAAAAATATTTAGATATCTTTTTTTTTTTTTTATACTACGTCGGTGGCAAACAAGCATACGGCCCGCCTGATGGTAAGCAGTCTCCGTAGCCTATGTACGCCTGCAACTCCAGAGGAGTTACATGCGCGTTGCCAACCCTAAACCCGCCCCCCCCGCATTGAGCTCTGGCAACCTTACTCACCGGCAGGAACACAACACTATGAGTAGGGTCTAGTGTTATTTGGCTGCTGTTTTCTGTAAGGTGGAGGTACTTCTCCAGTTCGGCTCTGCTCTAGATCTGGAATGACATCCACTGGCTGTGCCCTACCACACAAAGCTAGATGACATTCACAATGCCCATACCTCTCTTTTGGACGTAGTTTAAGGACGTACCCGGGTCCAATATCTTGCTGTGGCGATTTATTTATTCATTGGAAGATTTAGAGAAGTTTAATGTTTTTTCATGATTATGGTGGAGTCCCGCGTTCAGGATATAATAGTCGGGCTTTAAAAATGTTTTAGCACGTTGGTTATTACTCGTAGTTTATTTACCAACCCCCATCATACATGAAAATTAGCTAACGTCTGTTTTTTTTCTATTAGATAGATAAAAACAAACGATTTGCAACGGTTGTTAGATATTTAAGAATAACGTCATTAGTTATTTAATATTACATTTTAAACCCTCGGTAACATATTCTATATATAATTTATACCTATAATCGGCAATATTACCAGTGCCAGTGGGGCGACACTCCTCCTTTCGGCTTTTCTCGGCACCGTTCGGTTCAGCATTGCTCCGAGCAATTATTAGTGATGGCACAACAGGACGTCCCTATACGTGCACGACCACCGATAAGATAATGATTTGAATTTTGACAACCCTAAATGGTCGAAAGGGTTAGTGACCATACATTAGAAAGGGACAGCATAATTCGTCCCTGAATTCGTCAAACTTCGGTTTTGTAAGAAGAGTCATTTCTGTACTGTAGAATTTATTTTTCATCTGTGCCAGTGGCAGTATTCCCCTGTATGCGACCACATCACTAGCTCTCCAAAGTTGTACAAGTTCGGGCATGAATTTCACTATGCCCTAGTTTTGTAAATTTTGCGGGTTTTAGACACATTTACAAGGGAAACTTGGCAAAAGAGCGCGTCATAGTATAAAGGAGGCCGGTAGTTTAAATTGGCATTTGGGAATGATTGTCGCTTGAAACCCTCCTGAGGGCCTACCGCGAACCACGTTCGACATGTTGCCTCCCTGTCACACTTACGTACGAATTTACAAGTGCGATAGACAGGCACACGTCGAACGTGGTTCGCGGTAGAACCTTGCGAGCCAAAGAGAGAGTGTAGGTTGATTAAGAGATCGTTCCAAGGCCCAAGCCTAAGATTTCGTAACGTAAAACAAATTGCATACAATATTTTAATAAGTCCTAGCTCTTACGATGATAAAAAAAAAGAAAAACAAAAGGCATAGCTGCTTACCCTAAAGTGCAGGTTAAATGTAATTTGTTGTTTATGAAATAAAATAAATAAATAAACTTTATAGCACTAGTGCGAGAAGTAGCATATTATGTTACTGTGTCGAACATTTAAAGGGCCATATGTACTGTAAAACGTTGTACGATACATGTGCGAATAGGTAATTCGCAACTCGTGTCGATTTAAAACACTCCCTTCGGTCGTGTTTTAATTTATCGCCACTCGTTTCGAATTTCCTATTTTTCGCACTTGTATCGTAATGTACTATTTGAGAAATTAATTCCCAGCAAGCTGGAAAATGTTTTAATACTTTCATTTCATTCTAAATGCGTGTAATCCAAGTTTGCTCCATCCCAGGTGGTATGCATACATTTTGGGATTATTAGGAGATAATTTTTTCCTTTCGAATTCACTTGATTTTGAAGGACATATTAGGACAGTTCGTGGATTAGACACTGGTAAGAAGGCGTTTTCGGATTTTTAACATGATTTTACCAAAAATAAAAAATGTCGACCTTTTTATATAATTTAGACTAGGAATACATATTAGGGTACCTTCAATAAATCAATATGTTTTATTGCAAGAACATAGTTAAATTACATTTCGGATCCCCAGATATCAGTTTTAGAACAAATTTTCCGCCGGACGTACCGTTTTCGATTTTCAAGCAAAAAAAACTGAAAAAGAGGAAACATTTATGCACACCTCCTGGAATGGAGCAAACTCGGATTACACGCATTTTTAGGACAAAATTCGAAAAAAACTAATTTTATTGCCCTAATTATGACACATTATTATTTAAAAACGGGATATAATCGCGTTTGATTTAGTTCTAAAATTACCTCCAACGTCAAGATAATGATGTCGACTTAACCCACTCTTCTCCGAGACCATGGGGACAACGCCGTTTTTGAAACGTCGGGTCAGAGGTAATTTTAAAACTTACCCTATTAAGTCCCGTTTTCGTAAACAATAATTTGCTATTTAAGACACTTGCGGCCATTGGTTCTTGTTCTGACAAGAACCAATGGCCAATGGCTAAGCTCCTACTGAAGCTCTGCCTTTGCCCTCACATGAATGAGCTTCGCAGGAAAGCTCTAGAGGTTGCAAAACCCTGTGCGCAGTACTGCCTATGCCTTTTATGTCTTCTCACACTTGGACATTGGTTGGCTCGCCTCCGGCCTTATGCGAAGCACGATCTTCAATTTGCGAACACTTGACCTTACATACTGTTGGAACATTACTGCTGCAGTACTGTCAATTTCCGTGATAAAATGATGTGTTGGATTTAAAATTCTATTCTCAGCAGTAATGCGGCAATAAACGTCACTCAATTTACCAAGAAAATTCAATGTAATCTTGATGAGGGGGCACCATGGTCTAGAAATGCTTAGGGCATCAAAATGTCTTAATCCGGCACTGCATATGGCCCTTTAAATTTTCGACATAGGCATGTAAAGTGCTATGTAATTACTACCAAATGTACTAAATTTATCCATTGAGTACACTCAAGCATAGAGAAACAACTAACAATAGTCATAGAGTGCTCCCTCCATACATCAGTTCACCAAAACGCTTATTATTTTCGTAGTCGACATCTAGTATCGAGTAGCGGATTTATCAGTATTGCTACCTATAATTTCAAGCTTATTTATACATAACTAAATCCCGTTTTAGTTTAAAATGTGATGTGTCAGTTTACCTTACTTAACACAACTCGTTTGCAACAAACGGACCGCCGCTCTTTTTGCAATTAGGTTCAGTCTTTAGTCTTAATTAAGCCATGTAGATTGTGCCTACCGACCATGTTAACGAGATTCACTAAGTTAAATGTTATCCTAATTGAAAATGATATAATTATTTTCACCACACTAGCTAGTAAAGGCTCTCTTTATTCTTCAAAAACTGATGAGAAAATTATATTTATCCACAAGAGTGCCAAAGTAATCTGAAGCAAATTTTATTTCCTCATGTGGGCTGGTAAAATTGACTTTTAAGTAAAGTATTTGAATAATAAATATTTAATTGCGTTCAATTGGATTTTTTAATGTTTTACAGTTATAATTTTCCTCGCGATGGTGTGGTGGAATAGTTATTTGTACAACAAGAGAGCAAAGTTTGATATTTCTTCGAGTGCTTGTTTTGAATCCCGTGCAAGCGAAAGAATCTATAATAGATTCACGAGCGTAGCGAGACAAAGACAATGGAATCCAAATATTTCGAACTTGTATTAGGCCCCGCACGTTGAAATGACATTCGAATGTAAAGGTCCCTTGAATGTTATTTTGTCTCACTCAGTGAGCAAAATGCGATTTTGCTCACTGTTTTTAAGCAGCAAATTACCCTTGTTCGAGCTGCTGACGTGAAAAATATTGAGCTTCACTCAGTTTGGACTATGTCCTTAAACTACGTCCAAAAGAGAGGTATGGGCACTGTGGATGTTATTTCGCTTTGTGTGGTAGGGCACAGCACAGCGGATGTCATTCCCGATCTAGAGCGGAGCCCAACTGGAGAACTACCTCCACCTTACAGAAAACCGCAGCCAAATAAAACTAGACCCTACTCATAGTGTTGTGTTCCTGCCGGTAAGTAAGGTTACCAGAGCTCAACGAGGGTGACGGGTGTTAAGGTCGCCAATACGCATGTAACACCTCTGGAGTCCATAAGCTACGGGAACCGCTTACCATCAGGCGGACCATATGCTTAAACATAAATAAATTAAAAATAAGTTTAAAGTTTTTTTTTTTTATTATTTAACCTTCGTGCTTGGAAACCTTCGCTACGCGCAAGAGTCCTTTTCGAAATGTTGGCTTGCTCTTGCTCGGGTATCAATATTAGCACGAGGGGTTAAACAACAACTTTACCCCTTGTTAAACAAATCATTAATGTCTCTATCGTAGAAGTATCTGTACCCCTAGTGTAAATTTTATCGACATCATAACGTGACGAACGCGTTTGCGTTAAGTCTCATTTTGTATAGGATTTTGAGTTTCCAAAACGTCCCGCTTGGTGCGCTCTTTCTAAATCCAATACAAAATGAGACTAAACGCAAACACGTACGTCACGTTTCAAAATCGAATTTATGTACACTAGGGGTACAGAAAGCTCTGCTCTTACATATAAAAGTGACGTTTCTTCAACCAAAAACGTCAATTTTGACACTGACAGATCAGTATCATGTCAGAAACAGGAAGAATAAATAAAATTCGAATTGGTCTGATAGACAAAAACGCGCTTTACTAAGACTCATACCTTCAAAAAAGATAATTTGTGCAACAAGGGCTGTCTAAAAAACCTCTTTTTTATATATGGAAGATCTTAGGGTATCTTACCCACAAACACAAATAATTATCTTATACACAAAGTTGCAAACTCTTTCGAACCTCCCATAAAAAAGAGTGGCCTTGATCTGGAAAATGCCCGGAAAACGGAAACTTTACTTGGCGCCGTTCCGTGGAGCAAGAGTTTGGTGTACTGGGGATGGGGTGGGAGGAGGATACCCAAGCTGCCCAGGACCGGAGTCAGTGGAAGAAAATGGTTCGAGCCCTACACCCCAATAGGAAGGAGGCAACAGGATGGAAAGAAGAAAAAGATAAAAAAGAGTTACGATTTTTTCCATCTAATTATAAAACTACTATCAAAATCAGGTTTAGTAAGAAAGCAATTTCCTCACGACCCGCAAAATGAGTTAATAGAAACTTTCCCATATAATTAAGTAGGTGGTACTTAAAATTTATCAACTCCAAAGTAAGCTTTGCCTTCTGAATACCAAAGAAGCTAAGTAGTTCGAAAGCAGTGCAGACTGGCGTTTACCTACGCAACCTTTTATTGGCTACGAGCAAAGTTGCGACGACGACTTTATGCAAATACAGCCGATATACAAGGTGCCCGTGAGCATTGCGAGACATTTTAACTAAGCATTCTTGGTAATATTTAGAAACTAAAATGTCATATAAAATTTTCTGGATTAGGCCTAGTTTCAGAGATAAATAAATGTTTTTAAATCATTCATTCGCCATAAGTCGGTTACAAAACACATTTTTGACTGCAGTTTTGCCACTTTGAGGTCTAGTCTGGACATACCTATTGATTGACATCGAAAAATTAAAAAAATGTATTCGTGAGGCTACCCCCAAATAAAAAAAAACTTTTTAGCTAATTTTTGTTTATATGTTTATCCACTCACATGATTCCAGCAACTAAGGTTTCAACATTTCGCACCTCTAAAATGATCGTTGCAACTCGAGTTGCGAACGGAGTGTATGCGGTTTTTTATTTGTTATCTGTGAAGGGCTGCACAGATATGGTGTAAACATTTATTAAAATACAGAATACCAACGTGACAATATTTAAAAAAATGTTTCAACCACATAGACATAACCACAGTATTTTTTATCTATGTTACTTTGCAAGTTGTTCGGGAAAGTGCGAGTGTAAAAAGTTCCGCGTGTTTTAAAATGCCGTAAGTATTCAAATTTACATATTTCTGTTAGTATTATATATTAAATTACTCCGCGTTTATTGGTCTATTAGATTAAAACTATATTTTAGACCTACTTAATATTGATGACCATAAAATCTCACTTCAAACCAATAACTCTGTAGATTTTTGGCGTGTTTCCTATTTTAATGCCCTAGATTTCTATGTTTACCAAATATATCTTGAGCAACCTATAGTCATTAAATAGTTCGATTATTAAATTACATTAATAAACAATAAAATGCATTAAATCACTGTGTATTATCCAGGATTAGCGAACAAACCATGTGACGGAAAATTGTAAGTACAAACACAGCAACTGTGGTTGCTTAAAGCATTTTTGCACATCGTAAGGCATGTGGTACACTAGACGTTGCATACGCGTTTTGGGGTGTTTGTTACTACTTACTTATAATTTCTATTTACTAATATTTCTTATATATATTGCCCGGATCCTGGGGTAGCTTGCCGTTTTTCGTCTGGCAGTGAATGTGTTAAAAGTTCCTATTTCTGTTGAACATCTGCACCGCGCGACTGTTGTGCTCCGCCCTAAATAGGTAGCCATCTTTGTTTTTGACATGGCGCAGGTCAGTTTGCCGGCCGCCGTGTTGTTTATTTACGTTTGTATTCAGTATAATTTCATGTGTTAATAGTTACTATTTGCTTATTGTGCTTAATTTGTTGTGAAGTGTATGTTATGGTGCATATATTATACGTGTTAGTGTAGTTATAAGTTAGTTCGGTTGTTGGTGATCGGCCGTTTTAAAAACACCAAAGTTTAGTAGGTATGTAAATACTCTTTTGTTATTTTAAGTTATAAAGCCACTATCATTGTCATAATTACCTAAATTATGTATTTTATTTCAAGGTAATTAGTGTCTTAAACGGTTATTTACTATATTTTTGTACTTCAGTGTCTAAATTAGCCACAAAAAAATCACGAATATAGCACATAGTTACACGCCAGGTGGAGCAATTCGAAAGTTCCTTATCAGAATTTGAATTAGTTTTATTCTGCAATTTTATAGGTGAGCTATCAAGGTGTTTAGTATCAATTAAAAGCTTATTAAGCCTTCTTTAAATTTAATTTAAAAAAAAGATATGTTATCGATTTAGATTTTTTATTAAAAATAGTTTTCTACTATAACTCGGAAATTATTCCTTTGGGTAAACTTCGTGAATTTTTAATAATTATTTTTATTATAACAGCAAATAGCTAAAGTAAGAAAATAAATTTCTTTGTTTCTTTACCATTATAAAACCGAAAGAATCATTCCAAATGCTTAAGCAGAAGCAAAGTTATCGATTTTTGAAGATATCACGACACTGTGCCGTCGTATCTGCGAAATGGCAGAGCAATTCAGGGCACCTTTCGTTAAAATCGGAATCATGTGAGTGGTTATCAATAAAAATTACGTTTTATGTACAGGAGTATTCAAAAAAAGGGAAAAAAAATATTTTTATATGTCGAATTTCAAAAAAGTCATATAACATTTTTTGCTTCTGTTGCCATCAGGAATGCACCGTTAAAATCCCTCGCAATGCTCACGGGCACCTTGTAGTTTGATTACAGTAAACTAATATGTAATATAATAAGGACATTTTCATACAAATTGACTAAGTCCCACAGTAAGCTCAAGAATGCTTGTGTTGTGGGTACTCAGATAACGATATATAATATACAAATACTTAAGTATATAGAAAACATCCATGACACAGGAACAAATATCTGTTCTCATCACACAAACAAATGCCCTTACCGGGATTCAATCCCAGGACCATCGGCTTCATAGGCAAGGTCACTATCCACTAGGCCAGACCGGTCGTCAAAAAATATATACGCAGTAATGTCGCAAGGCATAGTGATGGCAAGTGGACCACGCAAAATGGAATTACGAAATGGTAGCCGCTTTCAGATTAAAGTAACGGCTGGCGTATTTTAGCTCGTTGGGTGGGCGATATTCGGAAGATTGCGGGCCAATTCTGGATGATATAGCTCAGGGATGAAACAATGGCTCACTCGAAGACAGGCCTATGCTCAGCAGTGCAGTGGGCTATAAAGCGATAATAATTATGTTGATGATGAATGAACGCAAGTTATGCAATTTCGCGACTGTATGACATGCGTTTTCAAATCACAGTGCACCCCATCAAAGGGTTGAAAAATGCGGCCACACACTATCATTCGCTTTTTTTTGCATTGGAAAAAAGGTAAACAATTTGTCTTTTTAATGAAAATTATTGAATATAAACTAATGAAAATTATTGAATATAAACTAATGAAAATTATTGAATATAAACTAATGAAAATTATTGAATATAAACTAATGAAAATTATTGAATATAAACTAATGAAAATTATTGAATATAAACTAATGAAAATTATTGAATATAAACTAATTTTTAAATTAAATAGCGTTAATTTAAAAATTAGTTTATATTATGAAAGCAAGAGAATGTAAATAATCGTGTATGATTAATAATTGTTACATTATTATTTGCTTTGTGACCTATTTTCCAAAAGGGTTTTTTAAATGGGTGCTAAACAGTTTTCAAATGTCACATAAGGGGAATCCCACAAATATGTTCCACAAGTATTGGCAGCTACATCATCAAAATCCGCAAAGCTCGGCAATAATATATAATTTCACTTTCAGCTCTACATTACCTTAACTATATTGACATAATTGACCTATTCTTTATTTTTTTAGTTTTATAAATTCTGACATTCTATATTTTAATTTTTTTTTTTTATTAGTGAATTATTTTGGTTATCGATGAGCAAATTAACGTGTAATATGTGTGTGTATAGGTTATTGTATTTATGTTAGACTATTTTAATGTATAATTTCAAATGCGATGTACAAGTTGCTTATGAATAAATGAAATGAAAAAATGAAAAGAAAATTAAGAATGCAAACATCAAGACCATACTTTAACCTAGCGTTTCGGCCGCCCCAAACCCGCCCGTCTACAGCCCCGTGTGCGGACAGGAATGTTCCCCAGGGATAATTTATCGGTGCCCGCTAATGAAAACAATATTTATGGCCCCCCGGCTTATTACGGCACCCTTATTACCGAACCCGGGCCATTGCTAATTTACGTGCCGTGATTGTTACTAGTTGGATACGAGTCATTAACAATGATTTGAGTGGTTATAAAGGAAATGTCCGGCAGTATATCGGAATATCGTCGGATCCAACCCGGAACCGGTTTTAAAAATAGCGGTAAATACCGGTTTATTCGGTTTTACTCCAAACTATCTTAAAGAACGCGAACGCTTTTAGAAGTTTATTGTAACCAAAAATAAACCGGTTTATTCGATGAGCAACGAGACAACCGGCTGGCCTTGTGGTGTGTAGGGCGTGCAGTCCCGGGACCGGTTCCTAGTTTTTCATTTCCCGGTACCGGGTCGGAGCCGGTACCGGGATTCCCGGTTCTCCCGGTTCTTTATGCTGAGCTGAATTATTTTTATATATTTTGTTTGACATCATTTAACTGTGAATCTTGCAACTAACTTTAATAATAATGAAAAGGAATCGTAGGAATAATTAAGAATTTTTTATAGAATAAAAAACAGTTTTAGGAATAATACACTTAAATCAGTCTTTATAGTTACTTTAATCAGTCTTAATTGATTAATCAGTTAACAGTGTCATTGATCATAATCGTAATGTTATGAATCATGTGTAGTAAGTAATACTTACAAACACCATAATATTTTAAACATTCTTATCATGTTCACAATATCATAATTATCATAATATTGTAATTAAAAAAAAAAAACAAATTGTGCAAAGTTATACAAATTTTAATATCTCAACCTGACTATTTATGTAAGATGTCGTCGAATTTACTTGACGTAACGCTAATCATTATTTTAATTTTAAATGTGAACTTAAATAATATAAATCAGTCTAATTATAATAGTTCAATATTTTTTCTATTTCAAATGTGATTAACTTAAGATAATTGTAACATTGCAGTAATATAATAATCAACACACTTAAAACAAATACAGTTCTTGTTTTTAACAAAAATATAATCACCTCACAAATAAATAATTTACCTAACATAAAGAACTTATCAAATACCTAATCTAATCATTGGCTTAAGAACGGATGGAACTGGAGATCAATAACAATTAGACACAAGAATGTGATTTATTAATTAATTAATTAAATAAGCCTTTAATCCACATATGAATCACTTGTAAATACAAATATTAAGTTGTCTTATTATAAAATGTCTCTTAGTGTGGTGTGCCTGTCGGCATAGGCCTCTTCCAACTCTTTCCAGTGCTGTCTGTCTAAAGCAACTCTGGTCCAGCGGGGTCCTAGAGTAAACTGGATGTCATCTTCCCATCTGGTTATTTGTTGACCTTTTTTGCGCTTGCAACCGAATGGGTACCAGTGGGTCACTTGCTTGCTCCATTTTTCTTTTTTGTCTCGCAGCATGTGGCCTGTCCACCTCCACTTTTGTTGGTCAATACGCTCGAGTATGTCCTTTACTTTTGTTCTTCGCCTTATTTCCTCATTCCGGATTCTGTCCCTTAGTTTTGTACCAAGCATACTTCTCTCCATAGCTCGTTGGCATTTGACGATGTGATTTATAGTTTTATACATAAATATTGTAGTTTAAGTCTTGTGTATATAACATTTATTAAACTCTGAGTAAAAAGTAATCAATATTACGGAAATATTTGATGTTATGGCGGGAACCGGGAGAACCGGGACTCGGTGCTCAGTACCGGTTCTTTGGATTCCAAATAAATCCCGGGATTTCCCGGGAAATCGAGAACCGGTATTTCCCGGGAGGACGCCCTAGTGGTGTGCCGCGTAAACAAAGACACCGACATAGGAAAAAACCGAATTGAAATCAAACTTATAGACAACCATGAATGCTACCTTTTGATCGAAAACGTCTCATTTGGTTATTATATATTTAAGGGCTCCTCTACACGATGGCCCAGCGTAGGCCAGTCTAAGGGACGCAGCTATGCGGTGGAATGAGATAGCAATATCATCTACTTGGACTGGCCTGCGCTGGGCCATCGTGTAGAGCAGCCATGACACACATGCCCAACCGGCAGCGTAGTATTTTGCAAATACATATTTCTGTGACCTTGCGTTCTTCGTTAATACATTATAATAATATAGGATATCTATGCATAAAGTAGTTTCTTACCACCCCCGAGGAACTGGTGAGAAGGGGCAGTGCTGATGATGACCAGGCCACGCAGACTCCGGCGGCGAAGGCTCCGAGATTCACTGGAACAGAACATGGCGTAAAACATCGGAATGTATACGAATACTTACATTATATTTCAGTAGCTCGTCTGCTTGCTCGTGTATTTGTTTGATATTGTATTAATGTGTTAATATCATGTGTATGAACTGTTTCTTATACTATTTCAGTGGCAAACAAGCATACGGCCCGCCTGATGGTAAGCAGTCTCCGTAACCTATGTACGCCTGCAACTCCAGAGAAGTTACATGCGCGTTGCCGACCCTAACACTCCCTCGTTGAGCTCTGGCAACCTTACTCACCAACAGGAACACAACACTATGAGTAGGGTCTAGTGTTATTTGGCTGGTTTTCTGTAATGTGGACGTACTTCCCCAGTTGGGCTCGGCTCTAGATCTGGAATGACACTGTATTGTACCCTATCACACAAAGCGAGATGACATTCACAATGCCCATACCTCTCTTTTTGGACGTAGTTTAAGGACGTACCCGGGGCCAAAACTGTATCTGTGTATGAAACATTCCCATTTTTTAAGGTGGTTCTCAATTATTGCGCTGCAGTGTTAGCGTGGTCTAACTCTAATAACCTAAGATAATGTTATTAACCTTACCTATGCCAGTCGCGATGTATTGTGTAGTGATCCCTGCCGTGTCTCTCTTGATGTCAGGAACAGTCTCCATTCGTTTGAGCATCTTGACGTCCCCGTTCCCTGTCTCCAGGATTGGAGCGGCGTGCGACGCGCTGGCTTCAACCTCCATTGTGGATTCTGGAACGTAATAAAATTTCTGAAATATTTTCTAAAATGTTATATACTCTCTTTATGTATACTCTTTGTACATGATGCTGCATTTGTCACCCTCTTCTCACTTTCTCGTCTCATCTACTCAGAAGTTAACTGGAGATACTAGTGCTAGCGGTATGCCCAAAAACGCTACAAATTGTGTTAAAAGCAAGAAAATCGGTACGATTGATCTGTAGGGCACCCAAATCAATATGACCCGTAGAACCAAAAAAAAATGGAGAGGAGTTATAATAATAAAATAAAAAATATTTATTTCAGACTCATAGAACCCATATATATAGTGAAGGAAGCGAAAGAGGTATGTCAGGATCGTAGCAAGTGGAAATCCGTGGTCTCTGCCTACCCCTTCGGGAAATAGGCGTGATTATATGTATGTATGTATGTATGTAGAACCCATATCTTGTTAGTCTCACTTAAACTCGGAATCCTATAAACTAAATGTTAGTAAATTTATAACAAGTTGATGTCAACGAAGGTTGATGTCATAGTAAAGTTATGACATCAACCTTTCTTTTTATGGGAATAAAAGTTACGTCAGAAATCTATCGTGTGTGGTATTAAATGAAAGCCGATTCTAAAAATATATCATATCAATACACTTCAGTACATTTTTTTTAACTAGAATAAAAAAAAAACATACCAAGTTCGGGCATCCCCATATACGATACCGTTCAATTTTTTTTTTGTAAAATATTCATTAAACAATACTTAATATCCTCATTTCTAACCCTAAAAAAGCAATTTTGAATTTATTTATATTAAGTATTTTTTGCACTAAGCGTATTTTTACCCATACAAAAAAATTATGACATCATAACTCCTCTCCTTTTTTTTTGGTTCTACGAGTCACATTGATTTACATGGCCTAAAGGTCAATCGTACCGATTTTCACACTTTTAACACCATTTGCAGCATTTTACTGAATTTCGGGGTGTACAGCTAGGACTATACCTCAAAAGGATAATTTTCGCCTTTATACATAGCTTGAATCTGTATGATAATTTTAATATGTGGCTTTCGTTTGAAAGAAGGGTCCGTATGCTCCGTATGTTAAATTTGTGACCTATGACCTTAAGCGATTCATTGATTTAATATCAGGACTCAATTTTGTCTGTAATTCGAGACCCTATAAGAAATCAATAAGTCAAAGGTCAGGAAGGAAGAGAAATAGGAGGAAACGTATCGAGAGTTAATTATTCCGTATAGATAAAGATATCGGTTTTCGGGTGTGTATGGCTATTGCGAAATAGAAATATACTGGACAATGGATGCAGGTTAATAGGCAATTAACAGTGCCGGAATATTCTACGCTTATTCCGTCTCTTCCTATGAAGCTCTCGTTACATATTTGACTTCAAAAAACAGTCCAACTAACTAACGCGTATCACAGTGATCGCTTCTTCATAAATACTGCGTGTATTTTTGATATAACTACAAACCTAACCTTGAAGAAGTATGAAATGATTGTGAACATTTTTTTTTTTCGTCGAGCGGCAATATATTTCGTTCAACGTGAGCACTTGTGATAGTTGTGACATCACGTCATTAATGCGACGTTTTGAGTTAAAACAAAGTAGTGATAACATTGGTTGCCGAATAAAAGTTATCCATTTTTAGGGTTCCGTAGCCAAATGGCAAAAAACGGAACCCTTATAGATTCGTCATGTCCGTCTGTCTGTCCGATTATGTCACCGCCACTTTTTTCCGAAACTATAAGGGCTATACTGTTCAAACTTGGTAAGTAGATGCCTATGAACCGCATTAGGATTTTTACACAAAAATAGAAAAAAAGCAAAAAATTTTGGGGGTTCCCCGTACTTAGAACTGAAACTCAAAAAATCTTTTTTCATCAAACCCATACGTGTGGGGTATCTATGGATAGGTCTTTAAAAATAATATTGAGGTTTCTAATATAATTTTTTTCTAAACTGAATAGTTTGCGCGAGAGACACTTCCAAAGTGGTAAAATGTGTCCCCCCCCCCCCCCCCCGTAACTTCTAAAATAACAGAATGAAAAATCTAAAAAAAATATATGATATACATTAACATGCAAACTACCACCGAAAATTGGTTTGAACGAGATCTAGTAAGTAGTTTTTTTAATAAGTCATAAAATAAAAATTTTTTTTTTTTTCATCAAACCCATACGTGTGGGGTATCTACGGATAGGTCTTCAAAAATGATATTGAGGTTTCTAATATCATTTTTTTCTAAACTGAATAGTTTGCGCGAGAGACACTTCCAAAGTGGTAAAATGTGTGTCCAAAGTGGTAAAATGTCGAGATCTAGTAAGTAGATTTTTTTTTAATACGTCTTAAATGGTACGGAACCCTTCATGCGCGAGTCCGACACGCACTTGGCCGCTTTTTATTTATGAAAGTGTGTTCATCAAAGCCTAAGCTACGTTTTGATTATGTGGTCGTATCAAAACTACACGCTGTAGACCCCGCCCGCAGCTTAAAAATACTGACCAATACACAAAAGTTGTGGTTGGTTACTAAAAGTTTTGATTGACTAAAATAAAGTTCGACATGACAAATATCTTGCGCGGCATTACAACATTTGATTTGAGGTTTGTCAAGCTGCGCGTAGTATAGGGACCGTGCGCGTTGGAGGGTCTGCCATTTTGTGGTCTGAATCGGAACCATAAACATGTACATTTACACGTCACGTGTTTTCTTGTGCATAGTAGGTTCTGCCATCTTGTGGGCTACATCGGAACAATAAACATCACATTTACGCCTCGCGCCAAAAATCTGACGGCTCCTGTGCTGCCTCCTACAGTTCATGCACGCTTTCTTCTCGCGGCCATTGATTTATTACTAAACGAGTAGAGAAGCCATAGAGAACAATGAAATTTTCGCAATCGCAACCTGTACCACGCGACCAAAACGTCGTAAGCGTTGATGGCACTTACGCGTTTAGGTCGCGAGGTTCACGCTCCGCTTCTATAGTTTGTAGTCAAAACAACAAATACTGGTTCTCTGTGCCGGTTTTTTTTAGTTCAATGGTCGTGGCACAAAACACGTGGCGGACTTCAATTCTAACTCTGAGACAAGAAATGTTATTAAATATGGATCGATCTACGTCATAAACACACGATAGCGATCAATCTCTTCCGTAACATAGTTGCTAATATATTTATATGTAGTCAACGGTATGCTGTTTCCGTACTCTGGTCAATCATTCCTCCTTTTGTTTCCAACCCTTAATCTAACCTCGCTTACCTAAGCCAGCCTTAATATGCTTTCCAAAGGTTTGGTCAAGTTTCGAAAGTAAAATTCTGAATTCTGTATTGCTTCGGTTATATATTTTTGTACAGTTTAGAATCGCGGAGTACGGACTGCAATCCCGGGAGACGGCAAAGCCACTGAGGCAGCGGGACTTTGCACCTAAGCCCGTCGGCGGGACAGCATATACATGTCCAGTGGTGCCCCTGAACATAAGATTTAGATTTAGATTTATTTATTTCATAATATGAAATTACAATATACATTATATTCAACTAATCTATATAAATAGATAGATAAACCGATTTAGGAGCCAACTTGAAGTAACATAATATTGAGATGTTTCATGTTTTTTTTTTCGGATAGGACTACACTTTAGAAAAAAAAGCAAAGATGGCCTAGCTGTAAGAGCGTGTGAATTTCAATCCGGAGGTCGCGGGTTCAAACCCCGGCTCGTACCAATGAGTTTTTCGGAACTTATTTACTAAATATCATTTGATATTTGACCAGTCGCTTTTCGGTGAAGGAAAACATCGTGAGGAAACCGGACTAATCCCGATAAGGCCTAGTTTACCCTAGGCCTAGTTTGGAAGGTCAGATGGCAGTCGCTTTCGTGAAAACTAGTGCCTACGCCAATTCTGGGGATTAGTTGTCAAGCGGACCCCAGGCTCCCATGAGCCGTTGCAAAAATTCCGGGACAAAGCGAGGAAGAAGAAGAGAAGGACTAAACTTTAGAGACTAAAGCCGTGCTAAAGATACCAGAGCATTTGGCAAAGCGTATTCTTTTTCAATGCATTTTCTTCTTCCTTCATTTGGAGTCGGCTCTCCTCGTCTTTAAGCGTCAGTATCCCCCTATCCAGGGTTGTCTGTGTGTCCAGCTCAGCGTTCCAGGTCTTTGTTTACGGTTGTCCACCACGTGCTACGTAGCTAGGGGGCGCTCCCTGCCTTTTTTCCGGGGTAGCTGGTACTAAAGGAATAGGAACATGAATAAAGTGAATACGAACTTTTTGAACTGGTGCCATCGTCTCGCTTGTATCAGTGCACCACCCGCCAAAGGTTCAAAGCTCATTCTCACTTCTTTGACACGTGGCACACTAAGAATAATCGGGTATCTCGCTGATGTGATGCGGGATGTGAAATGAGTCACCTCCTGAGGTATTTCCTTTGCGCCACAACATGGGATTATTCAAGAAGCGGGTAATTAGGGTTCTTAAGGGCCATCAATCATTAAGTGGCTCCTGTGATGTTGCTTATGTCCATGGGCGACGCAGACCGCTTCCCACCAGGCGGCTCGTCTGCTTGTTTGCTATCACATAAAAAAGCTAAAGCCTTTTTAACTGCGTACTCTACGCCCCTTTTTATCACGTGCCCGAATCAGCGCATTTGCCTCTCTACCATCTTATCTCATATTCTGGTCAATTCCTTTATCTTATATTATAATGCGTCTACTGGTATGAATATGTTCTGCAGCGCAGCACCTCAATTTGAAAGGCCGGATTCCAGATCGACGTAATACATAGCTCAGTCGTCGACTTTAAAATATTGTGTTTGACGGTTGCATGCTATTATTTTCACTGCTCTTCGGAAATCACTCTTTATTCGTTGTTGGTAGTTTAAAATGTTTCTGTTGAAGCTAGCGACAGCAGTTTGATAGTAAATAATAATAATAATAAATAAATAAATATTATAGGACATTATTACACAATTTGACTAAGTCCCACAGTAAGCTCAATAAGGCTTGTGTTGAGGGTACTTAGACAACGATATATATAATATTAAATATTTATAAATACTTAAATACATAGAAAACATCCATGACTCAGGAACAAATATCCATACTCATCACACGAATAAATGCTCTTACCAGGTTTTGAACCCAGGACCATCGGCTTCATAGGCAGGGTCACTACCCACTAGGCCAGATCGGTCGTCGTCTGATGTGCGAATATTTTTAGCGTAGGTAGTAGCCTAAAAGTTGTATTATATACTTGACTTTGGATACATACTATTTATGTATTCTGTACCTAGCATTAGTTTATTAGACTGCTACCTTAACAGTCTAGACGCGATTGATTTATTTAGTATAAATTTCATTTTGACACTTGGAGAGACTTTACACCTCCAAATCTTATTAGTATTAGTACTCTGACGTTGGGGACCTTTTACATTCCCAGATTTAATGTATTTTTAACCATAGAGATTATATAGAGACTATACAACTCTGTTTTATTGTAGTGATTATTATAAGTAATGTTTACCCAGGTATTAACTGTTGTATTTATAAATGTTTTTATGTATTTTTCATGTCACTATATGATGTTACTGTAAATGTTGTATTGACTTGTAAAAGAGCCCTTGAGGCCTACTTGCAGACTAAATTTATGAAATTAATGGATCGTATGAAGCCAAAGCCAAGAGCCAAACTTTCAAGTCTTATATTTTTTTTATATCCATATATTATTTTGCTCATTTGCTATCTATTTTACTAGACGTCGTTCTAAAATTCAACATGTGCCATCATCCCTATTCAATATAAAACCTAAACCTACCTATTTTGCGTTAGTCCCCTCTTAATCATATCGTTAAGATCAGAAATAAAAGAACGGAATACTGGCTTCGCAACAGTGCGGGTGTTTTGTATTGAGATAGAAGGGGCTATTCATCTCTTTGTTTACCAGACAGGCAAAGGGCCAACGAGCAAAGACATATCGCTGTGACTTGTAAACATGGAATTGTTTGTTATGTAAATTACGCTAAGGCTTAGTGTAAGGGTTGGAGCACACATGATTTACACACTTTTTTTACAAAAAATATTACAAATTTTTAAGATGCATTTTAGACCTATGTTCGAGATTTTTTTTTATCAAGCGAATGCGAAGTGATTTAAAAAACTGCTACGATTTTTCAAAAACTCCGCTCTCTAAACATACGACACCTTTAGGTTCCATTCGAATTCAAACTACAATACAATACTCTTTATTAAACACCTTACATAGTATATTAGCATAGCACCTTACATAGTATATTACTACATCAGCATTACTGCTGCAGTATTGCAGTGCGACATTACTACTAACTGCGTTGCTGCCGCAAATGTCAAAAAGGTCATTTTATCGAGAAATTTATATTAAATTTGACTTTTCTTGCAGTAATGCAGCGAGAAAGATTTCATCTAAATTACTGCCGACTGCATTACTGGCGTAAATTTTAAAATCATTATTGCTGCCCGGTTCTGTAAAGCACGTAACGATGAAATCTTGCTCGCATCTATACATATTTACAATTATACATATACTCGTAATTACAAGCCAGTTACACTGCAAATGTTGTCAAAATGAGTTCGAATATCGGCCTGAACTGCGAAACAACGCAAAGACGTTGAGAATCAGGACTCGAAAACCGGTATATTTTTCTCATTCACCTGACAACAAAAAGGATTTCTTTCCCATTTGCGGTTACTGGTTAAAGAACTATTCTATTGAACATTCAGAATAATAGTTCTATAGCCATTATATGGCAATTCTTTCGTCTTTCATTTTTGTGGAACGAAATAAACCGGTTAAGTTTTAAGAGATGTATGGGCATTGAGAATGTCATCTCGCTTTGTGTATTAGGGCACAGCACATCGGATGTCATTCCAGATCTAGAGTGGGGAAGTACCTCCACCTTACAGAAAACCGCAGCCAAATAACACCAGACCCTACTCATAGTGTTGTTTTCCTGCCGATGAGTAAGGTTGCTAGAGCTCAACCAGGGTATGGAGTGTTAGGGTCGGCAACGCGCATGTAACTCCTCTGGAGTTGCAGGCGTCCAAGGCTATGGAGACTGCTTACCACCAGGCGGGATTATGATTGTTTGCCACCGACGTAGTATAAAAAAATGAAGCACGATAGAACGAGTAATTACTGCTATCTTTTTCAGACATCCGGTATTATCATAGCGTTTCCCGTGAACCATAAACTGTAACTCAATCTTGTTACCGGCAAGAGAAAGGAATGTTTTTAGTTCACGTCCCATCAATTGAGCGATTTTTTGAATGAACGAAATAATAAAACGGCTTTGGAGCGATATGAATATTAACAGGTATTTCAATACCGGTTCTGAGCCCTGGTTCATATGATAGCAAGATCAACGCCCACTTATGTGGGCGTTAACCCTCACTGATAATACATGATCTTGTATTGCCGCGGTGATATACGGCAGTTGTTAGCTGTTTTGTATATGTGATGTATATATATGTATGTATGCTATACGTCATATAGTAATGGATGTAAGCGGAACACGTAGCTGATGGCAGCAGGTGTGCTACGTGTATAAAATAAATAACTGTGGTAAGATTCGTGTAGCAATTGCCATTAAGAGGAAAGGAGACGTCAAGTGATCGCTTGTCCATACAAAGTAAGTCCCCATTTTCCTCTTCTTAAGATTAACATTACAGAAAATATTATTACGCAATTGAATATTTATTTATCACAGCTTGAGGAGTTGTTTGATTTTTTTAGGGCTTTTTGTTTTTTGCTTCAGACAGATTATAATAATCAAGAAAACCAAAAAATCTAACGAAGCTGCGAAGGGGCGTATTAAATAGTGTAAAATATTTTCGATAATGTCCATATCCAGGAAGAAAAATGGGGCCTACGTTTGTATGGACAAGCGGTCGTCCACTATCCCCTTAGGAATATAACGAGAGAACGTTTTAATCAAAATTCAAAAACAGTGCTCTTTTAAAGTAAGATAATTATCTATTTCATAAGTTTTGTGATTATTTAACATTGTGCTTCATTCCTTCTACCGTGGTTCCAATGTCATTACAGTTTCAAAAGAATTTCCTCTAGAAAATATTAAAATGATAACTTCATTAAGTCTTTGAAACACAAGAAAATAAACGAGTTTGGCCGAACGGAGGGAATTCTCTGGCTTTTGTACGTCAAAGGGGACGGTGTTTTATTACGATTCTTAGATGTAAAAAGTAATGGAAACTGGTCAAGTGCGAGTCGGACGCGCGGATAACGAATAATAAGCAAGGATTAATTGATTGCTTAAAATTAGCAAAGTGCCAAAGATAATTTTCAAAAATTTCCAAGTTCCTGTGAAATATTGTCAGTATTTTTTTCTGGTCGTTTATTGCCAAATTTTCTTACAGGTAATTTCCATTTCTATCACACTTCACTTGACATAGACGCCAATGAGTGACGTGAATATAAATGAAACAGATTGAGTAATAATCTCTTATTTAAACGGGAACTTTCTAAGTGGAAACTTGCATGAGAATTTTCTCATGAATGTTTTCGGAATTTTTTTTATGTTTGCAACTTGCACAAATTCACTTGCTATATTAAATAAGTAAACCCTCTTAAAGATGTTGTAGTTCATAGAAAATTTGAGTTAGCAAACCTATCTTTCGTAGGAAATCCTAACACTAATGGTAAATAGTGCCAAATTTCGCCAAAATAAATAAATATTATAAGGACATTCTTACATAAATTGACTAGGCGCCACAGTAAGCTTTGGAAGGCTTATGTTGTTAGTACCCACTCAGACAACGTAAAATTGAATACGTAGAAAACACCCAGGACTCGGGAACAAATATCTGTGCTCATCACACAAATAAATGCCCTTACCGGGATTCGAGCCCAGGTCCATCGGCTTCATAGGCAGAGTCACTACCGACTAGGCCGGACCGGTCGTCAAAATAATAAAGTATAATATTAAAACGCCGATTTTACTAAGAATTGTACTTTTATAATAAAGCTGCGTAAAAATAGAGTTAAAGTAAAAAATAAAAATGCTAAAATAAAAGCATAGAGGCATCTAAAGTTACGCAAGTCATTCAGGCTCATAAATCAAATCAAATCAAAAATTCTTTATTTGAGTCATTCCACGAGACTGTAACGTCGGTTACCAATTTCTTTATTATATTATATTAATTAAGCAAATTTGAGTATCCAGATATCTACCTGTAGGGCTACGCCAGACATACAGACACTTAAATTTGCTTAATTAATGTAAGAACACACGAAAGAATTGTTAACTGACGTTACAGTCTCATGGAATTACCCATTTGCAAGACCACGGGTTGAGTAAAGGTATTAAAAATAACAATAATTCCACGTATTCAACCTGCATGCAACCCTGTGTGCAAATTATATCTACATGCATTGTGCTGCTAAGCATCACTTCATTACTTATTACCAACCGCTAGCAACTACTATGGTAAAAGGACACGTAGTTACATCACACCGCGAATATTTAATGAGTTATCAGTAGAAGACGAATGTGCTAGTAAAAACATCTTTAAATCAAAAATTAAGAAGTTGCTAATGGGTACAAACGCATGTCTGAATAAATAAATAGGATAGGTAAATATACTACAACTACTTATACTGTGTTAATATGAAATAAATATGTATTAACCTTAGGGCCAGTTGCACCAAACCACCTGCTAACGTAAGCACAGTTCGCTAAATTTTAACGCTTACGTGGGGGTCTTAACGATTGCTAAATAAAATGCGTTGCACCAACTATAAAATAACAGAATGTCGTCGCTAATCGTGTGGCCATACTATGAACGCGTTCCTACCAAAAATTTTATGGTAGAATTATTTTTTCATATAGCAACCCAGTAATAAATGTCAAAGTTGTCAAATTTTTCAACAACGAGAATACTTTTGAAGGCGCGAACTAGTTTCTATTTCTTTTCAGGTTTTAAATTTAAATATTACACAATTTACGCCATGCCAATCTTGAATATATTTATGATTATATTAAAAACAATGTATCTTAATGGCACATTAAAGTGAAACTGCTGACTACGATTGTTCAGTGTCCAAGTGTTTTCCAAGCTGCAAAACCGAATCAAAGAAGGAGCTGCATTGCCCGGTAAGTTATCTTATTAGTTTAATACGTATCCCTAACTACTTTCAGAGCCCTAAGCACAAGGAATTACCTACGCTACCTACGACTATAACCCAAATACCGACAGTTGGGGTAACATTTTCAATTACATATATATATATATATTGTTGACACAATAATACATAACTGTTAGTTCTGGTTGTAGCAGATATTCAAGTTACTTTTGTACTTTAATTTAAACCTGCTTGACCTAAGCATTTTTCAATGGTTTTGCCATTGGTTAAAACGGATCACAATATATTTTTATGCATAATAATTTCATGTTACTTTCTTTTCAGGTTTGATATACACCATTTGATATGAAATACAAGATGAAAGTTACACACAAGTGAATCGATTCAAGAAATCCAAGAATCATACACTAGATTAACTGGAAAAACTTGTTGCCAAAAATAAAGTATTATAAATATTATCTGTATTTCATTTTTGACAATAAAATATATTTTTAGTTACCTTATCTTACTTTATTTTCTACCTCACTAAATCCTTTTTAGGTAGTGACTAATGGAGGTAAAAGGTTATCCGGAGAGAAATCAACAACTCATTGACATATAATATATTATTTCACAATTATTGCCTACTTATTATATTTTCTGTCATACTGGTAACTTAGACATAACTTGTTTATTCCAACTATTCTTTATTGGGGTGATCATGATATAAATCATTTATGAAACATGCATGGGCTGTTGAAAAACTGGTATGGGGAAAACAAATAAAATCAAACTGAGGGCCGTTTCTTATGACTGAATTTAGAGCTATTTAGGTATGTTCGGTTTTGAATGATGATTTATAGGGACTGGGTAGGTTAATATGTAGGTACGGTATTGTGTAGTTAGATTTAAAAATAATGGGTTCACACATTCTCTAAAGTATGTCCTGATGCTCTATTGCTATTTAAGACCTATGGATTATATTTTTTACCAATTTACTGGTATGCTATTTCCAATACATGGCTAGGGTTATATACAATTTTTACATTGTAATTTATTTATATGCAACTTCACTGTATGACTGGTTGAACACAAGTAAAATTCAGGTGACAGAAGGCAAGCCATATTATTTTATCTAATCTAGGTATTGGCTGTTATATTTATAAATGTTGTCCAGTAGGACAGCAAACAACTAAGATGGTCAGCTCTTTATCATTTGTCACCATGCCGCCTGTCACATTCTAACAAGTATGTAATCGCGAAAGTGACGGGCATAGTGACAAGTGATAAAAATGGAACCATTCTGCCACCGCAGGTTATACCTATTAAACTACTCAGTTGTTCTCATGTATATTCGATATTTCCAGAAGAATTACTTTATTAGGCTCGGAGGCCACTATTGCCTAGACACAGTAAGAGATCCTTTGGCTTAGTATCAAGGTAAGTATGCTAGGGCATGCCGAGGCATCCCTCAGACAAATGCTAAGAACACCTTGGCGTGTCTAAGACACTGTGGTAAACCTGTAAATGCCAGAGGGATACCTTGACATTCACAAGCAGACCTCAATGTGTACGGATGCCTCTGAAGGCCCTGCCATGCCATGTCGATAACGGGTACGGGACTCTATAATAGGTATAATGTCATAATTGAAGATAAGAGATACCCAGGTAAGCCCACACACAAAATAAATATAGATTTATGGAGCCTGTGAATTGTTGAATCTAATTGTAACTTAGTATTCTAATAAATAAAATAATATAATCATGACCAGGGGTCGGACAAAAAGTGCGGATGACGTAAAAATGACGTACTTAATCTTGCACACAGGATGATGTTTGAGTTTGTATTTAAACTTCCGTGTGACATGTAGTAACAAAGTAGTATTAATGAAGTAACAAAATAATCGTAAATAAATCCATGGAATTAATAATACAGGTGGTAGGGTGATGTAGTGAATAAAATAAATTTCACGAAACTTGTTACCATAAGGTATAATTATTTGAAATTAGTTAGAACAAGTTTGTGGGATCCTCAGATAAATAGGTTTAATAGTCAAAAGTGGGAACAGTAGGTAAGATTAGCAGTATACGTGTTTGTCACGTACCTCCAAAAACGGAAAATTGCCACAATATTCGAGTAAAGATGACATTTTAGAGCGTTTTCTTATATATTAGTAAATATAAATTTTAGCTAAATATAATCGTGAGGATACAATAGCTAAACAATAACGAAGTCAATTTATTGTTCAGTCAGCGTCAAATACTTCGTAGCAGTCAAAGTAGCCAAATAGTTCGGTACACCATATATTTAGTATGGTGTACCGAACTATTTGGCCACTTTGACTGCTACGAAGTATTTGACGCTGACTGTTCATCTGATTGACAATGTGTCAGTCAAAAACGTACTTACTCATTTCAAGTGGCGATATCGTTTAATAAAGAGGTCAATAAAGAGATTGATAAATGATACGTGATAATTGTTTATGAAAATCAAAAATACTATTTGAAATCATCCTATAAGTGGTTTGACGTCATTCGCACTTTTTGTCCGACCCCTGATCATGACTATGTAACTGACTGGAAAATCTTAGCATGCAAAAGACTGTACAGCTGTAGGTATTTTTCATTAGAAGAAACACAAATTTTCAAATTCAAATTGCACTTGTAGTAGTTAATAATCACTGGGTTTATTATAACAAGTTTTTCAAAATTTCTGTTATGAAATTAAATATAAATAGCACCATAAGTAAAACTATTTTTAGTTCATTACTTGCAAAGTTGTTGTTTCTAGGGTTAATGAATAAGATATTTTGTAAAAGCAAATAAAACACAAGCAAGTATGTATGAATTGAAGTATTATAATCAGTTTTACATTACACATTTTGCTCACTTATATATAACCTATTATGCCGACTGGTCTGGAATTGTCCAATACATTTTCTTCACACTATAATACTTGATTTCATTATTTAGCATCTTGTTTTATGTGCGTTTATAGTTATGAATATAGTTCACTTCTGTTGTGGGTTACGATTTTCAGAGGCCGACTTTGTATATGTTTCTAGTTGTCATCTCGCTGTTTTCGAATATCATGGTTAGGCCACCAGTATTTCCAAGGGATATAACATTCTTATCTTGATTCCAATAAACAGAGAGCGTTTTAAATTGATTTTAATGACCAGTGTGTCGATAAATCGTGTTCATTACATGCCGTCGAGTTTCACTTTATGGGACGTATTTGTTAACCTGTAATAGCAGCAATCTGGTCTTATCCTCAACTTAAACTCATTCTGCACTCAATTTCAATTTAAAACACACATTTTCTTTAAATATCCAGTACAAATTAATGTATTTTATGAAACTCAAGTCGTCTCGCAACTAAAATGACATTTAAAACCATTATGTGAACTGTCACACGTTTTTGCGTTTAGATATTTCCACCTTTTTATTGTTATAAATATATTTATAATACTTTACATAACTTTTTTACTCAAATTATTTAATAATCAAACATAAATTCGTGAAATACGGACAATTTCCAAAAAGTGCCGCCATATTTATCGAACGACTTTGCTGTTAACCAGTGGTCTACCACCGGTTAAGGGCAGCGTAACTTTTTAACGGACACATAGCGTGGTGCAACCCAAATATGCAGTTAGCATTCGCTAGCGCCATTTTTACACATGATCAGTACATCAAATGGGCATGGTGCAACTGGCCCTTAGTGTTATAAGTTAATCATATAATTTAGATTAAGGTACTAACGTTGAAAATGAGTGCCTCATTTCGCCGTTAAACGCAAGTTTGGCGAACCTAACACAAGTTTAAAATGTACCATACTATTTGTGATAATAAATAAATCAAAAAAAAAAAAAATTAAAAGCTAGTATTCTATATTTACAAATGATTACTATCCCTAATTATAGGTATTTATGGCACGTACTCCTTAATTTTTTTCTATATATTTGTATTATTCTTTTTATTATCCACAGATTTTTTTTTTAATTTATTTAGGATCACCAACAGACAATACATCAGAGAAAAAATAATCTGTAGCTTACATAAAATTAAGGGTAGATGTTTGTCCAATTATAGGTAACCACAGCTTATTCCAGTATCTTAGGATAAACAATATAAGTTCAACAAATTATTGTTCTAGTTGTTGGGTAGCACAACCGGTACCAAATTATATTTGACATTATCTATAAAAAGGGACCTTATTGTCGACGGCGCTTACGCCATTATCAACGATGCTCCCATATTATAAACAACGCCGCGCTACGCAGTGCGGCGTGAGCGCCATCGACAATAAGGTCCCTTTTCATAGATAATGTCACATATTATGTATTATTATAAAATTGGTATTATTACACCTTTTATACGTATCACTATAATAAATAACAATAAATAACTCACTATTTTATTTAACACGGATATGTGATAGGTATGTGTTTAAGCGCTGGTGGCCTAGCGGTAAGAGCGTGCGACTCGCAATCCAGAGGTCGCGGGTTCAAACCCCGGCTCGTACCAATGAGTTTTTCGGAACTTATGTACGAAATATCATTTGATATTTACCAGTCGCCTTTCAGTGAAGGAAAACATCGTGAGGAAACCGGACTAATCCTAACCAGGCCCTAGTTTACCCTCTGGGTTTGAAGGTCAGATGGCAGGCGATTTCGTAAAAACTAGTGCCTACGCTAAATCTTGGGATTTAGTTATCAAGTGGACCCCAGGCTCCCATGAGCCGTGTCAAAATTCCGGGGACTACGCGAGGAAGAAGAAGATGTGATATGTGTTTTAAGATATTTTCCTACTCCTCTACTGTTATCTGTCATTTATGCATTCATTAACACGAATATAAGAATATACATAAAAGGTTTCAAGAAAAGTCTATATTGTCTATTCCTCATAACAGCTCTTGTGCTTTTAATCGCTATAACGTTACTGCGATTAATGGCTACCAACCTAACAAACCTAAAACGAATACAGTTTTGAACTAAGTGCATTACTGCCAACTTACAAAATATTCACTTGGTTGCATAGTAAAAACAATCACTTCATAAGTCAGAAACACGCATGTGACACTCGTAATATAGCAACACCCATAGACTACGAAGACAGCCTAGCGTTGCTTGTTAGTCTCCGTAGGCTACGGTGGCCAAAATCGAGAAAAAACTGCCCAAATATTTAATTTAGCAAGTAGCAAGTGCCAGGGCCTCATGAGTTACGAGAAGGTGTCGCCGACCGGCCGGGCCGGGCGCGTAACAAGGTATGCTCGCGCGTCTTGGCTATTATATACTTTTTCTTTATTTGCCTAAATTAAGATTTATTTCTGTTGACTCGTAGGAAAAGTATTGTATGCAACGTTGTATAAGTAGGTCAAAAAATGCTCGTGGCGTATTCCTTTACAATGTTCGCCTACGCCTTCGGCTCCGGCTCACATTGTAACTCACGCCACTCGCCTTTTTTGACCCTTCTTATACAACTGTTGCATAAAATACTATTATATATTACATAATTAGACGTCAACTCGACAAGTTGTCTTGTACCTATTCTCACAGGCTGAGCTTGATTTTACATAGCTCCCTGGTGTTCTTGTACATTGTGATAGTTTAGTTTTAGCTTTTTTGTTTTTTAGGGTTCCGTACCTCGAAAGGGAAAAACGGAACCCTTATAGGACCACTTTGTTGTCCGTCCGTCCGTCAGTCTGTCTGTCAAGACCCTTTTTCTCAGTAACGCGTGGAGGTATCAAGCTGGAATTTATATCAAATACTGAGGGTCTACTGTTCCTTGGAGCTGTGAAAAAATCAAACTTCTAAGCCAACGCAATCAAAAGACAGCCGTTTTTGCCGCAAATTTCCGCAAATTTTCGACACTCGCAAGGGAATCAAAACCTACAGGGTACTTCCCGTGAACTCAGAATCTTGAAATTTGGTACGAAGCACCGTCTTATAGCACAGATAAAGGAAAAATTGCGAAAATCGAAAATTTTTAGTTACATCTCATAATATTATATACCTACAGATTTGTACAGAACCCTCGCGACCCTCGGTGCACGAGTCCGACTCGCACTTGGCCGGTTCTTTATACATTATTTAATGTTACCACGTCTGAACTTTTCTTTCAACAATTCCACCACCTTAGTACATAGGTATACCAAACCCCACTGCCGAATGGATGTCGTTGTCTAAAGTTCCCACAACACAAGCCTTCTTGAGCTTATTGTGGGACTATGTCTACTTATAAACTGAAATAAATGTCATATACTAAGAAAAAATGACCAAGGCCTCCAGTATAATATAAAATATTTTCTGTAAATAATTTAATTTGTTCTAATACTTCCAATACTATGTCTACTTGTATAATAATGTGCCTAACTGCCTAGTAATGTGTGTTATTTTAATCTATACTGTGTTAATTATTAATAAAAAAAGTTTGTCAAAAACTTCATTTTTGGTACAAGCTTTTATCGCTGACTGTACTTTTTTCCACAGGCAACTAATACTCATCGAGACAATTCTAAAAATGCCAAACACCATTAGATTGCGTTGTTTTATCACAGAGTTCCTATGGCCACCTCCTGTCTCCATCATCAGATCAGCTCTATGGTACCATAAGCCTTCATCGGAAACCGGGAAGTAGGTCAAATTTAATTTGCAAGATTTGACACGTACAAACATAGTTACATAGAAACATGTTAAATAAAAGCTTGTAAAAATATGCATGTCCTATAATATTATTTAATTTTATTTATATTTGATTTTATATTTTAATGAAGGTTTCAACATGAATCTTTTTAATAAATCCTATTTTATTGCAACGCCATAAAGTGTTGTACACTCTACGCCATTGGACTGGAAGAAATAAATTCAAATAAATTACTCGTAAAGTTATTGACTGCGGCAATAAAATTGCCGGCAATGCAGTAGGATTTTATGTTTACTGCAGTAAAAATAGTGCAATAAAAAAAAATCAAGCTCATAGAGGTTACGTACAAGTATACATTTCATTCGTTAAGCGAAAATACTTCTACTGATTTACATTACATTACATATAGACTAAACAGACATACGAGGGTCATGCCAAAAGAAGTTAGATACTCTATGGTCATTTGATCGATACTGCCAGTTATACACCATTGTAAAGGTAGGTTATTTGCTAATAAATTCAAATATGGAACACTCGGAAAATGTTAGGATTCCTTTTTAATTATTTTTTTCTGGGTAATTTTGGAGGGAAATTTTCGCAACAATGGAGCTCACTCGACGTGATTTTCGTGTTATGATTTATTATGATTTTAAAAAAGGTTTAAAACCTCAAGAGTGTTTTGAACTTTAGTTTCAAACTTTTGGCGAGTCTGCTTGTTCACGTGCAACTGTTTTTAATTGGTTTGCTGAATTTAAAAGGGGACGAGAGACCTTTGAAGATGAGGCGAAGACCGGACGGGCCGCCAACCGCAGTCACTCAAGAAACAGTACAGGCTGTGGAAAAAAAATGTTCGTGCGAACCGACGAATTACTATGCAGAGCTCGAGCGTGAGCTGGGTATTGGATCCGCAGCATTGCAAACTATAATTCATTATCATCTGGCCCTTCATAAGCGTTGTTCAAGATGGGTGCCGCACAAACTCACCGATTTGCAAAAAAGACCGCCGCGTAGATTGGTGCAAATTTATGATAGATAAATTCGACGCTGGCGAGAAAAAAAATGTATATGATATACTTACAGGTGACGAAACATGGCTATATAACTACGACCCCGAAACAAAGCGGCAGTCCACAGTATGGGTGTTTTGAAGATGAGCCGACGCCAACAAAATGTCGCCGAACCCGAAGTACACAAAAACAAATGATTGCCTCATTTTTCTGCAAGACGGACATATTGCTACGATAGTGCTAGAAGATCAAAGGACAGTCAACTCTGAATGGTATGTGACAGTTTGTGCCCCCAGAGTACTGTCAGCTTGGTGTGACAAGCGGCCGAAATCGGGAACTCAGCACACTGCTCTGGCACCATGACAACGCTGCCCCTCACACTTCTGCTAGAACACTTGACTATTTCAGCTCAAAAAACGTGACTATCTTGCCCCACCCGCCATATTCCCCCGACCTAGCCCCTTGCGATTTTTACTTATTTCCCAAAATTAAAAAAAATTAAAAGGAAGGCGATTTGAGAACAAAGAAGATGCCCTGTGCGTATAATTATGAAATTTCTGAGGTATCTAAAGAAGAGTGGTCATCGGTATTTTCTAGTGGTTTAGACGGATGGAAAAGTGTATACGTGTTCACGGTGACTACTTCGAAAAAATAGATAGCTGTAATAAAGAATAAAGTCGGTAACTTTGAGTATCTAATTTCTTTTGGCATGACCCTCGTAAATAAGTAAAGTTAATTACAATGTTGACAATAATCGAATTAGGATTGATATTTCAATCGGTCGTTTAATTAACTAATTATATTTAACTTTATTAAATTGTGATGCTAATTGAAGGTAAAATAAACTGAAAAAATTAAGTGCCCAATCTAATTGTTAAATTTAAAAACTATATCAAATTACATTAAACTTCTCTAACATTACAAAAACAACATCTTTTGTAGTTGACTAGGTATACTTTACCAAAAACTAATCTTGACGAACCCTTTGAGAACTTTAAATTTTAAATAACAAGTAATTTAGTTGTGAGTTTTGACGTCAGCGGTGTCTTTTAATATTTAAAGGTCATTAACTTGATAATATTTATGTTTCAGTATTATTTATCTTAGTGTATTTTGTGGTATCAATTTGAAGACGAATTTAGTGTGAAGGCCGCTGTTATCGATTACTCAGATTAGACTTTATAAACAAAATAAAAAATAACTGAAATTACAACGCGAACGTGACAATGACCACATAAAAAGACAAATGTTGCTGTGCGGTAATTGTGTTGTTTATCAATCTTGTCTACTCTACACTCATCACTAGGCATCGGTGTTTTATTATTATTTATTTATTTATTTAAACTTTATTGCACAATAATAATAAGTACAAATGGCGGACTTAATGTCTTAAGGCAAAAGGCTTTAAATTTATCTCTGCTTTGTTTACGTTAGGTTCGAGTCTGAATCATGATAGACGGTTATTGTATTCAGAATGCTAATTATAACTTATATATAATTGTGTGTAATTTATGCAAATTAAAATAAAATATTTCGTATTTTTGCCAGACGACTGATCTGTACCCCTAGTGTAAATAAATTCGTTTCGAAACGTGACGTACGCGTTTGCGTTTAGTCTCATTTTTATGGGTTTTTGAACAGCGCGCCAAGCGGGACGTTTTGGAAAGTCAAAATCTCATACACTTAACGCAAACGCGTACGTCACGTTTCGCTGTCGAAAATATTTACACTAGGGGTACTGTTTTACAAAGTTGAACATTTACATTTGTATGTAGGTATATCAGTCAAGCATTTTGGACTAACATATTCATTTTGCGAGAACTCAAAATCTCCTCGCGGTTGTCGTCCGACTGTCTACGTAAAATCCTGGAATATTTCGGTCACATTGCGAGGAAAGACAGTGACAATCTCGAGAAGCTCTTTGTGACCGGCAAAGTAGATGGAAAAAGACCTCGTGGACGCAGCCCAGCACGCTGGACCGACCAGATCCGCTCCACTCTTGATTCCACATTTCACAACGCTCTTCACGCCGTCAGAGACAGAGATAGATGGAGAAAATCATACGCGAAAAACTGATGCAGAAGGGAGGTCACGACCCTCAGCATTGAGGTATACGACGCACAGAGAGATATCAGTCAAATTCCTTGAAAACATGTGTAACGTTCGCCGCCGCATACTGTGGCGATTATGAAATTCAATCCGTCCCTCATATTATCAAGGGAACTGACAGACAGCGCCCCGCCGCAGTAATGTCATCTTAAGTAATAACCATACGGGGTGTTTATTTAGTCACCTGGAATAATTTACGAGGTGAATATATAGGTCATACTGAGCAACTTTTACCATGGGACCAACCACGAATTCACGAAAAATTGCCTGTTTCATACTTTTTGGCTGTCTGACCTTGACATTTTCTATGTGAGCGTCAATTTTTTTTTCGCGATATCGGGGTTGATCCCATAGTAAAAGTTGCTCAGTTTGACCTATATATTCAGCCCGTAAATTATTGCAGGTGACTAAATATACACCCTATAGGTATAGCAATTAGCTTATTGAGCGGCCGCGTTTTATAGTGTCGAAATAGATTTGAAGTAGTATAATAAAACCAAAAAAAAAATTCAGTAATTTTATAGCAAATAATGTTGTTAATAATAACTAACCCCCTTATTCATAAACGTCTACTGAAGTTACGAAGCCGCTAATAATCCGTTTGTCCCTTTCCATCATACTAATACGTCTGAAAGGGACAAACGATTATTAGCGGCTTGTTAACTTTAGTAGACGTTTATGAATAAGGGGGTAAATTACTAATAATGTTGTAACAATTATTGATTTGGTAATTTAATTTATTTATTTTTCATGTAAGCCTGATCTATATCATGGTGAAATGCTATATTCTTCCAATCCTCATGTATGGCTCCGAAAACTGGACGCTAAGGAAAAAATTGATCAGTAAATTACAGGCTTTTGAAATGTGGATCTATCGTAGAATGCTTAAGATAAAATGGACAGACAAAGTTAGTAACGAAAGAGTCATGTTATTAATGAAGAAAAAGGTGGAAGTCGTAACAAATATTAAAGAAAGGAAAGCTACATATTTCGGACATATATATATAGAAACTCAAAATATGACTTATTAAAACTAATTATTGAAGGGCAGATTGAAGGGAAACGAGGACGTGGGAGAAGGAGAATATCATGGACAAGGAACATAAGAGACTGGTTGGACGTGGGCAGTACACAGAAACTAATTCGCATGACTTCAGATAGAATGGCATATAGACAAAAGGTCGCCTCCGGGATGAAGAAGGCACTTAAAGAAGAAGAAGAAGCCTGATCTGTAATTTATATTATTAATAAAGTATGAGTATGAATGGAGTATGAGTATGCTAATCTTCTCGTACAGCCGCCCTTTTTGAACTTGCCAATTGCATTTCATAGTTAATCAAAGTATAACTTGTAACTCTAAAGGAACCCACTGATTACCAGTTCGCCGGGCGTCAGTTATTCGCAAAAGCTAACAATCGCGAATAACTGACAGGCTGATATCTGTATCTGTAGATCTATCGCGGCAAACGGCAATGTACCTATTAACAATCGGATTCGATATGTTGCAAGGTCTGTAGAGCTCATAAGTAAAGTTCTGGAGTTTTTACTTTGTTGCAGTCTTTAGCTCGAAACTGCATATCACTTGTTTGTCGATTTGTCTGTCCGATAGCGTACACGACCTTCCGTAAAGCAAGCGTGAATGTTACCTAAGGTTATCAAGCTATCCAGTTATCCACATCCTATATTGTATCTAACAATAAGTAACATACTAAGGTTTATATGCCTATTAGTTCAGAAGAATTCCGTCTCATGGTTAAGCCATTAAAAGGGGGTTCGTCTTAACTAAGGGAAAACTTTTAATTTCAATTACTCAGAAAATATAGGTAGGTATCTTCTGTTTAAAACTTTGCTATACATCACTAGCTATTTTTTTACACTAAAATGATATCGCTATTGTTGATGCTCAGAATTTTGATATTTGCACCAGTTATGCAGTCAGCATCGGCAGTAATGTCGCGCTGCAATACTACCGCAGTAATGCTGGTGTAGACTGAATCCGAAAGGTACCTTTACTCCGACACGATGGCATGTGCAACTGTGTTAAAATATCGTAAACTCACACAAACAAAAGTTACACGTTTTTGATAGTAAGTAATGTTTGCAAACAGCAAGTTTTCTAAACGATCTGTCTCGCTCTGCCGGATAAGTGCGTCACACGTCAGCTTTTTGCGAATAAATCGTGTTTTTATGACCCAGATTTCGAGTAGAGTTGGCATCAATGGTTAGAGCATGAAATAGCGCGCCTAAAATATCTGCTTCTGCTACCCTGAAATTGACAAAGTGGAATTTTGGAATTCCTCGAGGTTTGATGGTTGATCTAAGTGGAATACGAAATTCCTTATAGATCGAGTGGTCGGACAGCGAGGAATTAAAATTTGTTGTCGGACATATCGGACAAGACTATGGGACCACCCGGTCGGAGGAGAATTTTAGAGGCAATGTATCCATAGGAAAATGCCATACCAACGGCTTCCTTTAAAGCATAAGTATTTTCCCCTGGAACTCCCACATTAGAATGGACACTCATCTCTTGATCATGGTCTCAACTCTCAAGTGTGTTAGTCCGAGATGGTGACGAACAAAAGATGGGAGGCCAATGTTTGTCTGACAAACATTATAGTTAACTTTAATTCCTGTTCCATCGTCCAGCACGCGGGACTGCAAATCCCGCAAAAAGCGAGACTGAAAAAGCGTGGGATCCCGGAATATCTAGATCTCGAAATACCGGAATTCGAAGTCCTTGTCGCGCAATAAAATTTCGTGAACTTTTTTTTTTCAATGTATTGTAAGAGTCTCTTACGGCCCAAACACTCCAAAGGTAGTTGTGGTCTGTACCATAATTATATACATATTATTCACAATACTCTTTTGTTCGCCAAAGCAGAAAACTAAATTTAAAATATAGCCAAATAAACCTACCTATATTTTCAACACTTGATATTATTACTAGTAGGTTAAAAAATAACAATACCTTAATCAAATCCTCACGCACTCACTCACTTACTATTAATTATTAACTATAATGAATGGCGCCGAAACCTCAGCGCAGGCGCGACTGAGACGTTATCGTGGACCAGAGGATAGTGCAGGGGTCGTCAAGTTGGGTCGCTTAGATTTGTGGCTTGGTAGTGCCTACGCCAAGTTTAAGACCTCTGGCCAAGATGACGACCGTACATCGACAAATGACAAAAAATGCATCGGGTTGACAGGATGCTGGAAATTTTTTTTTAACTGTTTATTTCTTTTTGAAGTTTTTTTACATGTTCCGATACTTAGCTTAATCTATATTTGTTTTAGATTATTGGCTAAGACGAGCAGGCTATAATTTAAATTTATAAATGACATGCTTATTTGTCTTTACTACATTATGGATTTTTTATGACCTAAATCTAACAAGGCTTTCTTGGTTATACATTTAATCTTATGTGGCTTAGCCTCTATATTATCAATGACATAGCTAGGAAAACTATTTAGGGTACTTGGTAAGTAGCTATACCATACTCTTTGTCAATATATGTTAATACTCCTGGGACGGGTGATTTTTTTAAAGTTACCAAGTGCCCGGACGTTATCCGTTCTATTATAGCTATTTAGTTTTCCTATGTTATGTTTATGCAAACAGCGTCCTGAGAATGATAGCAGAGAGGTGGGATTCGGATATTCTCCGCCGTTATACCGAACTCCATATCATACGACCTAAGAAATAAATATTTGTATGAAACCTGTAATATAAGATAGTTTACTAATGTAGTTTTATAAGTGTCTTGTAACTAACAATCTATGGATCGGAGGAATCTGTTTTTTTTTTTTAAATATATATTCCAATATCACTGCCAATTTGGCTTTATCAAATACATTCATTATCATACACTGCTGAAAAAGCTTATTAAGGTATCATACACACGGATCAGCTGACTGACACGTGACTATTTCCACACACTATACAAGTTTTTATTGGCGTTTTCTATCAACGATTATAATTTGCACGACTTAAGAGCGTTTCTGGTCCACAAATATCACTATTGACAGCTGTCAGATCAAATCCATAACTGTTTTGGAACCATTGACATATATGTAACTAAGGACGGGCCTGGCAATAAGAAAGAACGTGATTGGTTGATGAGTTCGCATCACGCGCGCGATTGGTCGCAACTAGTTGCGTTATACTGCACGATTGGCTCGAATTCGAGAGTGACACCACTGAACTAGTGCCATTCTAGTGCCCATAAGGCCCGTCCTTAAATATATGTCAATGTTTAGAACAAAAAATTAAAATCAGAATCTGCCTCCAGGTTAACCCGCCCTCTCCGCCTGGTCCTGAACGCCAGTGGCTATTAGCCTTCTATTACAAAATTAGTTTTAAATTGTAAATTATCATGTAAATGTATGTCAGAGTCAAGTACTTAAAATACCTACTGCGATTATAATTAGTCAAAATTTAAAATCACACAAAAAAATCTAACAGAAATTAATTGTTCTGATGTTTAACTACAAAATAAATTTTAGGTACCAAAACATTAAATATAAGTTTTGAATAACGCTGAACGAGATATCTTTGAGAGACTTGAAATGTTAGATTCATTATAATAATACGAATCTCGGCGTCTCAGTAAAGTTTTGAATGGAAATTACAACTCATTTGTATTATGAGTAAAATGGATGACCGCTTTCTCATACAAATGTAGTCCCCATATTCCTCTTGGAAATTGATATTACGGAAAAAATTGTTAAACCCATTAATGTTATGTTATGCCCTTTGATTTGACTTTTATCATTTTTTCGAGTACTTTAAAAATTTGGAGCAAATCACAATTTGAGCTAAGTTTTAAATTAAGTATTTAAAAATTCGAATAAAGTCAAACTAAGGTTTATTTTTTAGGCTTAAATTTATTTTTCATAATGTCAATTACCAGAGAGGAAAATGGCGACTACGTTTGCATGGAGCAGCGGTCATCAACTATCCTCTTAAATGGAAAAGTTATGTCACAGAATATAGAATTTAGGCATTCTAGACTTTCATGAGTCTTCTAAATGGCATTAGAAATATCTAGACTAGATTATCGTTCAGACAAAAGTCTTATTGGGGTTGGACATCCTTGGGACTCCCTCTGGTCGCATTTTTTTTGCAGATTTTTAATTGTCATAACACTTTATGCATAAAATAGTAAGTCATAAAAAATTACAGAACTATTCCTGAGCATAACTGGGTTTTTGTCATAAATGAGCTATATCATAATTTTTAGTCATTAATTTAATTCGCATAAATTTGTAGGTTAGGTTCGTTAGTTATACACAAAAAATATATGACAACTGCTATGCATGTCATCAAATATTATGGCTAAAAATGTATGACATAATATAATATGACTTTTCATTTGTATGGGCAATGTTGATTATGACACAAGTTGTTATGCGTATCAAAGATATGACTTTAACTTGTATGCAGCCCAATATGGACCCAAATCCTTCTCCAAATTGAGGTCGTGTTCCTCTCGTTCGGCTTACGTGGGCGATGACTCGCGAATGCGACGCGGCGCGGCGCGGCGCCGCGGCCCAACGGCATTCGAAGATCGCCCACGTAGGACACTTCCATAGGTATCAAAAGATTGAATTCACCCGCGCCGCGCCGCTTCGCGTTCGCGAGTTATTCGCTCAGGTAAGACACTGCCTAACCTATTATCATAATATCAATCAATCAATCAAAACGTTATTGATAAATATAGTTATTTGACATGTCAACACATTATATCTATTTAATAGGATCGCACATTATTATTTTATAGATGAAAACATTATTTACACAAATATAATTATTTCAAAGTTCATTACTATTACGGGTCGAATTATTTTAACTTATTTTAAAAAGAATTAATCAGATTTATATAATATTCAGATATAATATAATAAACGTGTGAGAACTGTGGCAATAAACAGTAACCCAACCACATCAACATTATGACATTATGAAAAATCTTTAAAGTGAAATACAAAAACAATTTTGAAAATATTTTTAACAGAGGTGTTTCGTGTGCGCTACGAGTGCTACGACGTGGGGTTCTTTCAAGAAGCGGGTATTCAGGGTTCTTAAGGGTCGGCAACTTTAAACTACTTTAAAGTGGCTCCGGTTATGTTGCTTTTGTCCATGGGCGACGATGACCTCTTCCCAACAGGCGGCTCGTCTGCTCGTTTGCCGACTATCACATAAAAAATAACATCATTTAGCTGTCACTTTCGTAAAAACTACTCTCTGTGCCAATTCTTGGGATTAAGTTGCCCAACCGGAACATAGACTCAACAAAATTGCAACCACGACAGCATCAAGGTGAAATGAAATGACAATCTATATTTGAGGCAACTATTAGTGGCCCATATATAATACATTAAAACAGTTAAAACTAACATACATATTATAATAATTAATTTTAAAACTAAACACTACAATAGTACATTACGATACAAGTGCGAAAAATAATAAATTCGAAACGAGTGGCGATAAATTAAAACACGACCGAAGGGAGTGTTTTAAATCGACACAAGTTGCGAATTACCTATTCGCACATGTATCGTACAACGTTTTACAGTACATAATGGCCCTTTAAATGTTCGACACAGTAACGTAACGTCACGAATGAGAAGAATCGTGGAATGTATTGGGCCCCATACATTCCACGACTCTTCTCCTTCCGCACAGACTCTAGGCGCGTTGACCCGGTTAGCTGCGAAATTGATAATTAACTGTGTTTACAGTATGTGTGACCAACACCTTTCGCCACTTATTTAATACAATATATTGATCATCCGGAGTTTTTTTTACTTATACCACTGGACGATATATACCCTACCAAAAAACAAATCAAGTTTTTTTTTATAAACTCGAAATGTCCCAGTTTTCCTACATCGTTAATTTGTCTATTTATCTCGCTCGTAATTACAAGCGGATCGCGTCCGCTATGGATCAGTATTTATTTTCAACTTTTTTAGAAACAGAAAAAAAAGTTTACTTTATCTAAATAACGCTTGATTTGATGTACTATTATCTATTTTAGTCATATATAACTATTTTAGAATATAAATTATTATATATAAGTATGTTTATTACTATATATTGAAAGTGTATATATGTATGTAGGTAGGTATATTTAAAACGTATATTTATGTAAGTTTAGTAGCATAGTAGTCTCGACTTGTGTCTATTTCCATATCAACTCTTTACAATCCTGCACCAAACTAACTGTTTCTTTCTGCTTAGCCCAATGGTTGACTGGTAGAGCATGCCTCAAGGCGTTAAGTCCGCCACTATACCCTTTTTTGTAAAAGAGCAATAAAGTTTAAATAAATAAATAAATATTTCCAAAGAAGATACTGACAAAGAGCGAACAAGACGAGTAAAGAACAAGGGACGAATACAGAATACGAAATAAGAAATGAACGAAAACGATGAGACGAGCGATGCTGATGCTGATAGTGATACCGTTCAAATACCGGCATTTCAGTGCAAATACTACCACTCACCACTCGAGGACAGTAGTTTTACGGTATTGAAAAAATATATACGGATTAAGAATATTTAAACCCTACTTGTTTGTATTTTTCATTGGCCGTGCGTATCTTGGATCGTGGATGTCATTCTTATTTAATTTATATTTTTAACAAAACAAAAGTAATAACATATTAAAGAAGATTTAAATTAGAGGTAAACAACAGGCGGTGTTATCGCTAAAGAGCGATTTCTTCCAGAAAACTTTTGAGTACGCATTAAAAACAATGAAAACTGAATAGTTAATCATTTCACATTTAATTACTTCAGTTTAGTGTTTTTTTATCATTGCATGTTCAAACTCAAACTCTGTTTTGTGGCTGCATTAGTTTCTTTATAAAAGAATAGTCATATTTTTTCACATTATCTCGTTAAATTACTTATTTTACAGTCAAATATCCATTAACTGTTTAATATGTTATGTTCTTAAATTGTATCGATATATGTATATCGGAAGTCGATAAATGAGAAGTCCCTATGACAGTTCCAAAATGCCACGAGTATGGAGTGTTGAATTAAGAGGAGTGGCATCTCTTATGGTAGAACTGGTGCAAAAGTGTCCAGCTATAAATAATAGTTCCAAATCTCTCCAGAGTAGCGCTAGAGTAGCTAAGAACCTAGGCGTTATTGACGGAGTGAATTGCGCTGTCTATGATTTGTTTTTTTTTTTTTGTTCAAGTACTGTAGCGCCACCTATTTAAAGTTTTTTAATGACACTTTTTGGTACATGGAGCTTTCGTTCCTTATCTCCACCTTCCGTAGCCACGAGCATTCCGGCCTCTGCTAATAGCCTTTCTACAAAAACAGATACTAATTTTTAATTGTGCCTAATCAAATTTTGAATCGATTAAATTACTAGAAAAACGCCTGAAGAATGATTTTTTTTGCTTTTGCTTACACTAATACTCTGAAGTAAGAGATGCGTTTTTAAGTGGAGTGAACCATCTTCGCTTGCTATATCTTTATCGCAAATATTAAAATGAAGTATTTGTATCTTCGGAGTTGGCTTCAGATAATTATGTTTGCTGAAGAGTTTTTGTGGTGTTTGTGTTGCCTCGTCAAACGGAAGATGATGATTAAGATGTATTGAATAAATTTAGTCTCAGCAATATTTAAAAATATTCAAAATTATTTGTATAACATGCTATGGGTATACAGGTGTCTCAAATCCTCCTTTTAAGTAAATAACTTGTATTAGGAGGAATTCGCCCATTCATGAAGTCCGACCAGAAATATATGATCATTGTCAAGAGGGCGCTGTTCTCATGTATAGGGTGACAGTTCAGTTTAGTATGAAAAATGTAGTTCCAATGAAATTCCGCAATATGGCGCGTGATCATATATTACTGGTCAGGCTTTACAAGATTCCGACTTATAATACTAAAGTTATTGTCTAGCATGCTTTACTTTACAATAATGGGGTACCGAAAGAAGTCAATTATAGTATTTTTTTTTTAATTCCGCTACCTAAAGGTTGTCTGGAAGAGATCGCTTTTTAGCGATAAGACCGCCTGTTGTTTACCTCTTTATGTGTTATATTATTTGTACTGTTTCTGTATTGAGGTGTGCAATAAAGAGTATTTTTATTGTATTGTACAGAGGTATTCGTTAACATTTGAAATTGATAAATTACTTAACCTAACTTACAACTAAAACAACTTATACAGTAGGGCTAAGATGGTCGGCTTTTTATCATTTGTCACTTTGCCTGTCACGTTCTAACAAGTAAGTGCGAAAGTGACGGGCATAGTGACAAGCGATAAAACTGGAACCATGCAGCCACCACAAGACAAGATTATTTCGGTTTCCTCGTAAGTTTTGCCTTTAAGCCAGTTAGTAATGATTCTTTTACATTCTCCAATAATATTTGTATAGATATTTGTATCATTATATTCATTATATTCGATTATTTCTGTTTACTTAGCTTGAGTACCCCTGCCGCGATAGCCTATGCCCTGCGACACGACAGCCGACACGTAAGCGACTCTGACTCATTACTAACTTAATGGGTTTAGTCTCGCCAACTTCTAGAAATAGCGACAGCCGGCGTGAGATGGATGCAATTATCGATGAGATAAAACATCCGTACCTTTCTATCGACTTAGGAGTACCTACCCAATGCACATCTGCGTCAAAACCTTTTCACACCGCGTCGGTTATAAGAAAACCGGACTGGTGCGTGTCGGACTCGCCCACCGAGGTTTCCGTTCTTTTTAGTATTTGTTGTTAGAGTGGCAATAGAAATACATCATCTGTAAAAATTTCAACGGTTCATGAGATACAGCTTGGTGATAGACGGATAGACAGACGGACGGACAGCGGAGTCTTAGTAATAGGGTCCCGTTTTACTCTTTGGGTACGGAACCCTAAAAAAGCACATCGCGTCATATTTATTAGATGACCGCGTACCGTAAGCGGATTTCGTAGCCTATAAACGCCTTTAAATATGTCACATATTTGTTACCGACACATTTAGGAACGAACAAGCTTTAATAACGGCAGTAACCTTCAAGAAAAGAGCGTAGGTACTCCCATTAAGGCTGCCTATCCACTGGAGAGGAGCAGGGCAGATTTTATGTAATTGTGTATATTGGTAGATTTTTATCTCGCTCACCACTCCGCTGCCTCGCTGCGCTCCAGTGGTCAGGCATCAGACTTACAACCCCTCTGTTTCACTGTGTTCACGGCGTACATGCGCAACGGTCATTTCTTGTCATCAGGCGGTTCGTTGGCTCGCTGTCTCCTATATTATCTTCTAAAAAAGCCATCATTATTCTATTAAGAGTCCACAACTCGGTTCTTCACACAGACTTATGTAGTTACACTCTCATTTTAAAACCACTAGCTAGATTGCTCTGAAACTTTGTACTTACAGTAGGAGAAAGTATAATAAATAAATAAATATTATAGGACATTATTACACAAATTGGCTAAGTCCCACAGTAAGCTCAATAAGGCTTGTGTTGAGGGTACTTAGACAACGATACTATACTATACTATACTATACTTACTATGTAGATATCTATGTCTGTAATTAGTTTATGTCATAAGTTTTTCATACAAAACTTGTTTTTGCTGCATATCGTTTGTTTCATACGCTGGACCTATATAAAGTAATTACAGGCATAGATATAGCTCATGTCATTGTATGCGCAAAGTTTCATTACAATCCAACACGTAATTTTAAAATAAGAACGAAACTCCTTTTGTATGGGAAGGTGAACTTTGGCCGAGCTTGCTGCGGACTTTGAAGTAATGTTAGAAAGCAAACTAAACAGGCAGGAAGCCGATTATTTCATCATTGATCGAATCGAAATAAATTTTACGACTATTTTACGACCAGACAGATAAGTGGAGTAAACAAGTATTATCAGTCTGTTTTGTCAACATTTCTTCTTATGTAACTGACGGATATATGCTATCGGATATATATTATAGTAAACAGGGGCTCAATTAATACTGAAATCAAATATACAGGGTGACTTCTGGGTCGTGATCCAGAACCACTTTTTTCTGAATCTATAAATGATTTACATTATCATACGTATTTGATTGAAAGATAATTAGTTTGATTTTTATTATTTTTCAAGTAAAATTAATCTTATACGAAGTAATCATGGTCACCCTATGACTTTTGACATACGCTGTATGGAAAGCGACAAGACGTCACATTGATAGGGTGACCAAATTGTATGCAAACATGTTTCTTTCTACTTGTCATCTGAAAAATAATCATAATTATTGGTGATAATATATAATGACCAACATCATTAGACTCATCTTTGAATTCTGTATGATGTCTTGTTCTCTTGCTCCACGACCCCAAAATCACCCTGTATATGTATCTCCTTATAAGATAATAAAGGCTAAGAAAAAATGTGCCCGGAAAAATCAATAAAAATGTATGCTTAATAGATGGCGATATACCTTTACTATACCTTTGGCCTATATTTGACTGGTTAGGTCATTTTCCCGAAATCATTATTTCCTTGTAGCGTAATTTCCAGTCGCATTTTTTCCTATTCTTAATTTACACCAGACGTATTTATTCCTAACATGATTTTTCCATTCGCATATTTTCCCATTAGACAATTTAACTATTCTTAATTTACACTAGACGTATTTATTCCTTGCAAATTGTCGGTGTTGGGAGTGTTGGGATTGGGACGGTGAAAATTTAACGGTAGGTTAGGTTCGTTAGATAGATACGTCTAGTGTAAATTAAGAATAGTTAAATTGTCTAATGGGAAAATATGCGAATGGAAAAATCATGTTAGGAATAAATACGTCTGGTGTAAATTAAGAATAGGAAAAAATGCGACTGGAAATTACGCTACAAGGAAATAATGATTTTGGGAAAATGACCTAACCAATCCTATATTTGAGTAGATGGCGACACCGTTTGATATCAAACACGTATGAAAATAAATACGTGAAAGAACATAGGTCAAATAGCCAAATGCCATTCTAATAGTGCGCTTACGCTCCGTGTTTGAGGGCCTAAGTCAAGTCTTGGTAGCAACGGTGCTCTGCAATTTAAGCAAACAAATCTCCGAGCTATTTTTTAATTTACTTAGTATCTATCTACCTCATTATCTACTGAAAGATTCCGAAAAAATACCTATTGAATAACAATTTCAATAAATAGTTTCAAAGATATAGAGGTCACGAGGGGTATCGAACTTGCGAAATCATAACAAAAACCATCATTAACCTTTGTGTCCTACCTACTTAAAATGTACGGTCTTTATAAATAGGTAAATCATAACAAGTCTGGTTGACGTAACTGGTGAACGAAGCGCTAAAACCTAGCGGCTTCCTCGCACAACGTATCAGTATTGCGATACAACGAGGAAATGCCGCCAGCATCCTTGGTACAATGTCTCAAGAACCCATTTTAAATTTAAGCTAGTTATAGTAAACTGTGGATATATCTGCATTTATTTCTTTGCCTATATTTCCTTGGGCAAACATGTATATATACATTATGTATATTGTTATTGTAAGTAAAATCCAGGTAGGTATATAATCTAAGGAAAAAGATCGGTTATTCTTCAATTTCGGCATATTATTATACAGGCATAAAAAAATAATTGTGCTTATAGTTAAAAGGAAACTACCACCGGTTCTAACCCTAAACCTCTAACCTTAAAGAACGGGACTTATTTTCTATACTTTTCTTTATTTTTTTTACATTAAGGTATAAATAATCTCAAAAATTATAAATATTGAGATGTAGCCGTATGCAAGCACCATAAGCTTTGTAACTTTCAATTACATTTCACCCCCTTAGGGGATGAATTTCAGAGTGAACCCCATTACCTACCCAGTTAGCAGTTTTTAAACGAAATAGTATACTGACCAGTACCCCTAGTGTAAATTTAGTCGATAGCGAAACGTGACGTACGCGTTTGCGTTAAGTCTCATTTTGTATGGGTTTTTGAACAGCGCGCCAAGCGGGACGTTTTGGAAAGTCAAAAATCTCATACAAAATGACACTTAACGCAAACGCGTACGTCACGTTTCGCTGTCGAAAATATTTACACTAGGGGTACTGGACAATATGTGTACCATATTTCCATGGAAGGACGGTTTTTGTCGGGTTTTTTGGAATAGAATCTAATTCCATCACAAATCTATCAGTATTCAGAATATACGTAGAAAATTATAATATTTATGAGGTACCTGTTTGAATTCTACTAGGAAATACATTCTAACTTTGAAATATGACTTTAATCTGATACTGATTTTATATGACTCACAGTGCATCTCGCGGGCATATATCAAGCATGAAGGAGATGCTCTGCGAGAAATAGCATATCAATATCGAATTCGGTTTATATTTTTAAAATTCAAATACGACTTACCGGGTACATTTTGCGGGGCGGGCTTTATTTAAGCATGAAAAAAAAAAAAAAAGACGTATGATAAATAAAAGACGTATTGAACGCGCACCATTTATTCTGAGACAAAGAATACCTAGCTACCCACCTATGGGTTATTATTAGGTTACCCAACATATACAACACCTCCACCTTTATTACTAGCCATACACTCATACAATATATGGTAGATTATTTAACTACTTAAATATAATTACGAATAAAAGAATAGTGAATTAACTTTCACTTCGGTTACACAAAATTGAACCTTGTTTCAACTAGACAAGGCCCAATCATGTGAAACTTAGTTCACTTAATCTGATACTGGTTACAACGAGAACATTTGAACATCTTATCAACTAGGTAACATATTGTTTATGTCTATAACAATATAAGTAGTAAGTATGGGTAAGTTACAGTGACAACTATTTTCTTAATTTAAACTTAATTTTAGACAAATTTAAGAAAAAGTTATACAAGGCTAATTTAACTTGGGTAGACTGTACCCAATAAATATATAGGTAAGTCAAAACTACTCTTCAAAACCGAATCTAACGGGAGGTTTCACAACTCTTTTAGATTGCACGACGGTTGGTACATTAGGTAATGGTGCTCCTGTGATTCCTACATTCCCTGCTGCACCCTTAGCATGAACACTGTTCTCTGGCACCCCGGCCCGGGTAGACTCCACCGGCCCTGGAGCTACTGGCGATTGCGCCTCCGAGCTGGTTGACGGCCCCGGGCGCGGCGTCATCGGGCCCTCGCTGCTATCTACCTCCAGTTCGGGCCCCTCCCCAGGCAACACAAACGAGCTACTGGAACGACGTGTCGCGGGATCAGGCGGTGTACGTATACTTGCAGTCACTTCGGACACCCTACGTCTTAACTGGTCTATGTGCCTATGTATTCCGGTTCCAACATTAGATTTAATTGTATAGTCTGTACTGCCTAATTTCTCAGAAACTTGTCCCGCGAGCCATTTATCGTTAGAACGGTAGTCGCGGTACCACACCGGGTCTCCCGGGCTCAGCTGGCGCCGCGAGCCGCGCGCCCGCGACTCCGTCTGCGCCTGGTGCTCACCGACGCGCGCGGCACGTTCCGGTTTTATTTGATCGAGCCGCATACGCAAATTACGTCCTTGTAAAATTTTTGCTGGACTCTCACCAGTCGTGTAATGTTCCGTATTCCTATAAGTTAACAAAAACCTGTTCAATGCTACATCTACGTCAATTTTCTGTTTTTGAGCCTTTTTAATGACTCGTTTACAAATTTTACGGCATTCTCCGCGGCTCCGTTGGAAGCTGGATGGTATGGGGATGAAAAGACGTGCTCGATACCATTTCGCTTCAGAAATTCTTCGAATTCAGAACTAGTATATGGCGGCCCGTTATCACTACTAACTGCTTTGGAAGCCCAAATCGTGCCCACATATCACGTAATACCGCCACTACCGAATGCGCGGTGGTGGTTTTCATTTTTGTGGCTTCTATCCATTTCGAGCAAGCGTCTACGGTGATCATATAAGTCAGACCCGCAATCGACATGAAGTCGATATGAAGTCTCGCCCAAGGACGGTCCGGCCAAGGCCACGCGCACGGCACGTGTCCGGCCGGTGCGTCGGCTACGCTGGCGCACACCGCGCACGCACGACACCGCGCTTCGACAGCCTCGTCTACGCCCGGCCACCACACATAACTCCTAGCTAATGCCTTTGTTTTTACTATCCCCATGTGCGCCTCGTGCAATTCGCGTATAACCCGTTCCCTGCAGGACGATGGGATTACGACGCGACGACCCCATAGAATACATCCAAGCTCGCAATATAATTCATCCCGCCTATTAAAATACGGTTTGAGTTCATTAATTTCTATGTCCGACGGCCAGCCGTCAGACAAATAAGCCAAAACACGACTTAAAATGGGATCTTTACTAGTTTCTCGTTTTAAGACCTTATAATCTAAAAGCAACGAATCCGTTGCAAAATGCAAATAAGTCTGCTCGGGCAGTTCCTCCTCCCCGGCAACCGCTTCCTCCCTATGCGTTTTAATTAATCGCGATAGAACATCGGCCGTATTTTTATCCGTACGTACATACTCAATGACAAAATCGTACGCTGATAATTTAATTGCCCACCTTTGTAACCTACTCGCTGCCGTCACGGGTACGCCGGTGTTAGGCCCGAAAATGCTCACCAGAGGCTTGTGGTCAGTACGCAAAATAAATTTCCTTCCGTATAAGTACTGATGAAATTTATCCACTGCGTAAATAATGGAAAGTGCTTCTTTATGAATCTGGCTATAATGTTTTTCATGCGCGGTGAGTGCGCGCGATGCGTACGCGACGACGCGCTCCCCCCCACCGGGCAAACGTTGAGCCAGTATGGCCCCAAGGCCACGCGCGGATGCGTCACAAGTCACCACCGTGGTGCGTGTCATGTCGTAGTGCGCTAGCACTTCCGTGCTACACAGTAACTTTTTGACGTACTCGAAAGCATCGTTCTGTATTTTACCCCATATAAAATGCCTACCCTTTTTGAGTAACTCATACAAAGGACCAAGGTACCCTGACAAATTCTTTACGAATTTGCCATAAAAGTTGACCATTCCTAAAAATGATTTTAGTTCTGTGGTATTCGTCGGATGCGGCATATTTACTATTGGTTTAATTTTATCAGGGTTAACTCTCACGCCGTTTTCATCAACAATGAACCCTAAATATTCTACCTGCCTTGATAAGAAATCACACTTTTTCTTTTTCAATTTTAACCCACTAGCTTGTAATACCGTAAAAACCTGTTCAATAGCTTTGACATGACTATCCAAATCCCTACTCTTTATCAAAATATCATCAAAAAATACCACTACGTCCGGAATGTCCCTTAATAAATTAACCATAAACTTTTGGAAAATGCCCGGACTTGACGCTAAACCAAAAACTAAGCGATTATATTTGAAAAGTCCGCGATGGGTGTTAATAACCGTGTAAGCCCGGGAATCTTCATCTAAAACCAATTGGTTGTACGCCTGAGATAAATCTAGTTTAGTGAAATATTTATTATTACTCAACCCACTAAACAAATCATCTAATTTTGGAACCGGATATCTGTCGACCTGTAAAACTCGGTTAAGAGTTACCTTGTAGTCCGCACATATACGTATACCGCCATCCGCTTTGCTCGCTATTACCAGAGGAGTGGCCCAGTCGGAGCGGTCCACGGGCTCGATGACGCCGGCGCGCAGCATGGCATCCAGCTCAGCATCTACGCGCGCTCGCATTGCATAGGGCAAAGGTCGCGCGCGACAGAAAATCGGCTCAGCGCCCTCGCGCACGCTTAGCCGCACCGGCGGGCCGTTATACCGGCCCAGCGTGCCATCGAACAGTGATTCATGCCTGGAAATAAGGTCGTTTATCATTACACTTTTGTCCGTTTCTTTATTATGTAATACAGGTGTTGAATTTACTTTGGGAATTGTAATATCTAGCTCGAATAGCCACTGTCGACCGAGTAAATTAGTGTTATCAGCGCCTTTTAAAACATACAGATCTAATACTTTTGTAATATTATTGTGACTTACTTTCACCTCTAAATATCCCAGAAGTTTTACTACAGACTTGTCATAAAACCTAACGTTTATGCGACAAGGTTTTATAGGTAAATCATTAAAACATCGCCTATAGGTATCTCCATTAATACAAGACAGAGCTGATCCCGTATCAACCTCCATCTGAAAGGGCCTATTCTGTACTAAAAGTGACATACACACCGGTTTATAGTTTGCCAAGGACATCTGGTACATAGGTTCTTCATCATCGTAAACGCCATCATCATCACCATCAACAACAGTCACTCCCGACTGCTCCGAAATGGTCATCTCGTCGACTGGCTCCTGCATCCAGTAGGCACCAGTAGCCCTGCGCCCGCGCGCGCCGCCTCGTCCGCGGCCGCCGCGCCCGCGCCGTCTGCCGCCGCTCACGCTCGCCCCGCGTGACGCGCGCATGGGATCCTCCCCCATTTCATTTCGTCGTCTCAGATTCGGCTCTTGACCCGTTACATGATTTTCTGGACACATCCTCCGCAAGTGACCGACCCTTTTACAAAAACTACAATCATAATTTCGGAATTTACAGTTTTCCGTTTTATGTTGAGTATCACCACAAGCCATGCATTTAAACATTATATTTATTTTGTTCACATCGATGTGGGTGCTCGGGTTGTGGTCTACTGCGCTGGCATCCCGTTCGGCCGCCTCCAAAGTGCACGCTAGTTTCACCGCCTTGCCGTAGGTTAATTTATCGTCCTCCGCGAAAAGTCGTTGCCGCGTATTTTCACTTCTTATGCCGCACACTAGCTGGTCACGTAAATTGTCTTCTAAAGTCGTTTTAAAGTCACAATGTAAAGATAACTTTTTAAGTTCTGCCACGTAATCCGCTACTATTTCGCCCTCCATTTGCCGTCGCTGCCGGAATTTATATCGTTCGGCCAAAATAGAAGGTTTAGGTTGCAGATGTTTTTTAAGTAAGTCGACGGCGTCCACGTAATTTAATTCTGAGGGCTTCTTCGGACTCGCCAAGGTTGATAATAACTCGTAGGCCTCATCTCCCATGCCCGCAATCAACGTGGCCAGCTTAATGGTATCGTCCATCTTGTTCGCCACGAAGTACATCTCCACTCGCTCGCAATATGCAGTCCAATTGCCACTTTTCATATCAAATTCACGTAACTTTCCCACTGACATCGTTTTAAACTTGCTGTTTCACTATTACACTATCTTTTTTTAATTATTTTTACCTCGTTCGCCACTGATAAATAAAAGACGTATTGAACGCGCACCATTTATTCTGAGACAAAGAATACCTAGCTACCCACCTATGGGTTATTATTAGGTTACCCAACATATACAACACTATTCAGCGGTTTAAGAGAGAAAAAGTAACAGACAGATAAACTTAACAACAGTGTTTACAAGGTCATTTTTAATTAGAACAGATTTTAATGGACCAAGCAATCACTGCACAAACTTTGCAATCACAGTGCAGGTGTCACAAGAAATGTTCTATGAAAACAGTCAATCGCGACCACCATTTGCTAGAATTGATCTATGTTTGACTTATTTATCAAACCAGCTCCATATCGCATTGTCACCCACATTTATGATGTTGGAAAACCTCGGTTCAATCGAACACCTTGATTAGGTGGGTCAATAGTTATTTGTTTTACAAGGGGGCAAAGTTGTTTAACTTCGTGCTAATTGATACCCGAGCAAGCGAAAGATTCCAAAATTATACCAGAAGTGGAATCTTGAGTGGAACATCACACAAACGCGAGGAAAATACTAAGTAACTATAAAATATCAAAAAATTAAACCAAGAATCAAACAATTTAAAAGCCAATTCTATCAGCTAACATAATGAAACAATTCAAAATTTTCATCTGATTACTTTGTCCCACATGTGGGTAAAATGCAGCCAGCTCATTAGTTTTTGATTAATTTAGAGGGCCTGTACTAGTTGGCGTGGTGAAAAATTCTTTTCGTTGTCTTGTTTTATTTGTCCCCAAAAAATGTGACGGAAGTGAAGCTGTTTGTATGGGGTTAAACATTTTTTTTTTCTTATTAATTATAATCTACAGCTAGTAAGACATGTAATAGGACTCGATTTTATTTATTTATTTGATTTAAGACAAAACTACAAACGTGACAGAGTAGTCAGAAACAAGATAACGATGATGATCCAGGTGTTTTGGTACCATGACACAGAATAAAGACTAAAAACTATTACTTACTATTAAGGA